>NC_064626.1:429865465-430165465 GCF_023864275.1 Schistocerca cancellata
AAATATAAAAATGCAGTAAATGAAACAGACAAAAAGGAAT
Organism: Schistocerca cancellata; assembly: GCF_023864275.1. NCBI lineage: Eukaryota > Metazoa > Arthropoda > Insecta > Orthoptera > Acrididae > Schistocerca > Schistocerca cancellata. The sequence continues at coordinate 429,865,506 of NC_064626.1, forward strand.
ACAAACGTCTCAAAAATGAGATCGTCAGGAAGCGCAAAGTGGCTAAGCAGGGATGGCTAGAGGACAACTGTAAGGATGTACAGGCGAATATCACTAGGGGTAAGACAGATACAGCCTACAGGAAAATTAAAGAGACCTTTGGAGATAAGAGAACCACTTGTATGAACATCAAGAGCTCAGATGGAAACCCAGTTCTAAGCAAAGAAGGGGAATCAGAAAGGTGGAAGGAGTATATAGAGGGTCTATACAAGGGCGATGTACTTGAGGACAATATTATGGAAATTGAAGAGGATGTAGATGAAGAGGAAATGGGAGATACGATACTGCGTGAAGAGTTTGACAGAGCACTGAAAGACCTGAGTCGAAACAAGGCCCCCGGAGTAGACAACATTCCATTGGAACTACTGACGGCCTTGGGAGAGCCAGTCCTGACAAAACACTACCATCTGGTGAGCAACATGTATGAAACAGGCGAAATACCCTCAGACTTCAAGAAGAATATAATAATTCCAATCCCAAAGAAAGCAGGTGTTAACACATGTGAACATTACCGAACTATCAGTTTAATAAGCCACAGCTGCAAAATACTAACACGAATTCTTTACAGAGGAATGGAAAAACTAGTAGAAGCCGACCTCGGGGAAGATCAGTTTGGATTCCGTAGAAATACTGGAACACGTGAGGCAATACTGACCTTACGACTTATCTTAGAAGAAAGATTAAGGAAAGGCAAACCTACGTTTCTAGCATTTGTAGACTTAGAGAAAGCTTTTGACAATGTCGACTGGAATACTCTCTTTCAAATTCTAAAGGTGGCAGGGGTAAAATACAGGGAGCGAAAGGCTATTTATAATTTGTACACAAACCAGATGGCAGTTATAAGAGTCGAGGGGCATGAAAGGGAAGCAGTTGTTGGGAAGGGAGTGAGACAGGGTTGTAGCCTATCCCCAATGCTATTCAATCTGTATATTGAGCAAGCAGTAAAGGAAACAAAAGAAAAATTCGGAGTAGGTATTAAAATCTATGGAGAAGAAATAAAAACTTTTGAGGTTCGCCGATGACATTGTAATTCTGTCAGAGACAGCAAAGGACTTGAAAGAGCAGTTGAATGGAATGGATAGCGTCTTGAAAGGAGGATATAAGATGAACATCAACAAAAGCAAAACGAGGATAATGGAATGTAGTCGAATTAAATTGGGTGATGCTGCAGGAATTAGATTAGGAAATGAGATGCTTAAAGTAGTAAAGGAGTTTTGCTATTTGAGGAGCAAAATAACTGATGATGGTCGAAGTAGAGAGGATATAAAATGTAGACTGGCAATGGCAAGGAAAGCGTTTCTGAAGAAGAGAAATTTGTCAACGTCGAGTATAGATTTAAGTGTCAGGAAGTCGTTTCTGAAAATATTTGTATGGAGTGTAGCCATGTATGGAAGTGAAACATGGACGATAAATAGTTTGGACAAGAATAGAATAGAAGCTTTTGAAATGTGGTGCTACAGAAGAATGCTGAAGATTAGATGGGTAGATCAAATAACTAATGAGGAGGTATTGAATAGAATTGGGAAGAAGAGGAGTTTGTGGCACAACTTTACAAGAAGAAGGGACCGGTTGGTAGGACATGTTCTGAGGCATCAAGGGATCACAAATTTAGCATTGGAGGGCAGCGTGGAGGGTAAGAATCATAGAGGGAGACCAAGAGGTGAATACACTACGCAGATTCAGAAGGATGTAGGTTGCAGTAGGTACTGGGAGATGAAGAAACTTGCACAGGATAGAGTAGCATGGAGAGCTGCATCAAAGCAGTCTCAGGACTGAAGACCACAACAACAACAACAACATCAACATCAACATCAACAAGTCATGGGCAGTGACCGATACCAATTTTTCATCGTACCTATACGTGTTTTGTTTGGTATTGTGAGCTGTTGTTGATCTCAAGGGAAGCATCTGATTCCAATTTTTGTTGTTTTAGGTGTTGGTATTGTGGTATCTATAGTTGCGGTCTGATTATAATTTTTGGAGTAGTTGGCTTTCATATTTTGGTATCGAAAATTGCGGCTGAGCTAAGTACACGACGGGAAGTGACCGGAATTTGGGAATTTTGTGGTGTTTTTCTGTGGTTTGGTGTGTGTGTGTGTGTGTGTGTGTGTGTGTGTGTGTGTGTGTGTGTGTGTATATTTAGTTTGTCCCCACCCAAAACCACCAATTTCCCGTGCTGGCCACATTAGTTTGATTATGTTATTGGATGGAGATGTGTCTACTGATTTTATAGGTATTTTCGTCTTTGTTGTCATGTTTATGTAATGACGTCATAGGCGCCTTATTGGAGACGTTGAGAATGGTCATTTCCGCCATATTGGTGACGTCAAGGCAGACGGGTGGAATCGGCCGCTTCTGTAATCCCAATCAGTCTACCACTAAAACCAAAATTTTAGGATCAACTATTTCTAAAAATCTATGTAAACCCCTATGCGCATTCTATACCACAATGTGATTAATTACAAAGGAAAATTAAATTATAAAATATTCGCTTTCCATAGGGTTGAGATTATAAAGTCGAATGGTAAACACGCCTTCCAATCCGGCAGCATCAAATATTAAATGTTTCTGACAAATCTGCGAATATTTTGGTACATATTATGAAAAACTACAAAGGAGGAGGAAGGATGGACTAGCATAGCCTGTGATGCACATCTGTCAGTCTTTCCCATGGTTTAACGTTACTTGTTAGCAAAGATGACCTAAGACGTGCACATACGTTGCACAGGAATGGGGAGGTGCTTTCGTTGACAGTACAAAAACATACAACTGCCCACCTGGACAGACGAGCTAAAATGGTGGCCAAAGTACAATTTGAACATTATCACATGAACACATAATTGTCACTTGCAATCAGATTGGATTAAGTTTTCGTTCCACAGAACCAAAAATGAGATGATTCTCGTGGGTGTGGAACATGTCAGAAACGATAACCAAAAACATAGAACATTTGAATGTAATACTCACTTTCTTTACCACTTGTCGCGCGAATGTCAAATATCTGAATAAATTACATTAAACTAGAATTGCTATTATTTACGTAATTAGTACCCTGTCAGAATGAAGCATAGTTATGCACTTTCACAATTTTTTTTACAATGTACCTACTCTTCACTGCTGTGGCCATGCGGTGTCAAAACTGAAACCTAATAGACGTTTTTACTTAGGCTGGTCTAACAGTCCCAGTTAACATATTCAACTAAATAGCAGGATGAGTCGTCTCCAAAACGTCTTTCAAGCCATGTGTAAGCTGTGCTTTATATGAAATGTAGTTTTTAATGCTCAAGGGATATCCTGCTTTCTCATTTAAGCTATGTGGCGACTAAAGAGCTACAAATTACATATTATTAGTGAAGTGCTATTTCAAATTAAAAAATATCCTCATTCAGCACACAAAAAATTACAAACAGCAGTCTATAAAAACAGCTTACCATAGCGCCTTTTACTTCCGAAGAAATATCCGAATATTCGAGAAAATCCACCGTCATTGTGGATAATCCGTACTTACACACAAGACACAAATAATTACACACACATCCGTTTCTTTCGGTTCTTGTGTACAGCTCCCGCTACTAGAATACACCACCAAAGTTCCTGTCACCAAGCTGTGAAAGATATTGCACTAGCCAGATGGACTTGTGTCTAGGGACAGCAAATCTTGGTGCCAAACGCGTGGCCGATTTGTAGAGCTCGGCTGACTTACTGTATGTTAACCGCGTAGATAGCTTATATTGTTTTAGGATCTAGTTTACGAAAATGAATGACTTCACAAAAACAACTTCGAAAACATATACCACAATTAAAAACATTGGTAAGTTCTCCCCATATTAAGAGTAATTTTTCGCGATAAAATGTACCAGTTCTTATTACCTTAAACGACTGATACTATATATTTCTGGTCACAGAGGCCGAGCAGTTCTAGGCGCTACAGTCGCAGCTTCGACTCCTGCCTCGGCCATGGATGTGTGTGATGTCCTTAGGTTAGTTAAGTTTAAGTACTTTTAAGTTCTAGGGGACTGATGATCTCAGAAGTTAAGTCCCATAGTACTCAGAGCCATTTGAACCATTTTTGGTTACAGACGAGCAGATAGATTGGCTCGAATCCAGTGTTTATAAACAATGGCTGCCCAAACATCATTGAAACTGGTTTCCTTCATTAACCTGAACCTGAATTTTATCTTAAAGTGACGTAAATTTATGTAGTACTCTCGCGAAGTTAGTATCTGACTAAAGCAGTTTACGAGTTGATATGTATTTTTATGTAATGAATTTACCTATAACGCAAAGACTGTTGTAATCATATTTCACAATCATGGAGGTACAGAAGTATTTATTAATGTATTGCGCTTGAGTGGAGAGTCAGAAACAGCTGACAGGCATTGTGACATACTCAAGTTGGTTTAATGAGTTATTTGTTAGAGCAAGATCTATACTATAACAGTCTTTATGTTGTTTTTGTCTGTGTGATAAATACTTTGAAAATTGGTGAAACTGCTGTACAGTGCATAAGCTCGGAGTAGTGACCTAGAAAATTTTCTCGCTAAAGATGTTTTGAATGAAGAAATTTCCAGAAAAGTGCGAACTTTCAGCTTGTTCAAAATAATAAATTTATTATTTCATCAGTTCCGATTTTGAAGAAATTTGTTCCATAATGTTCTGGGATAGCAAGATCTGAGGCGTTCAAGATGAAAAGTCAAGGGGAATGATGTATAAATTAATCTACAGTATGGATTACAGGTTAAATAGAAAGCTATTCCTTAGCTCCTCAGCTGAGTATCACTCTCCTAAAGTAAAGTTTGTCATATATGACACTTGGCTAAAAGAAACTGTTATTCCCCTTATAAATCAAATTCATTTGGTTTACATACGCTATGTAACACACATTAGCGCCGTTTCCTCTCCAAACGAAAACAAGGCGGTGTCGAATCCGACACTGCCTTGTTGTAGAAATATTAACTTTCAAGGAAATTTCGATTATCATGGCTGTAGCATGAACAATTTGTCGATGTAAGCTTTTATTACTGACACATGTTACAGAGCACAAATTGCAACTCTATTTTTACATTTTTCAAATGAGGGCTATATTAACGTAAACGAACGCATTACAACCAAAACATGCGAATAGTACACAGCAGATTACATAAACTTTCGCTGACTACCACCAGAAAGCGCTACGATATGCAGATCCGAGGCCAGCCGAGCGCACTCGATCGGCACCAAGATATTCTGTCCCCAGACAGCCCATCTGCCAAATGGGTCATATGAATAAAAAGGAGAACGTTCTCCAGAGTAGATACTCAGTGCAAAAGCACATTCTCAGAGAAAGTTCTCCGTTTCCTATGAATAAAAACTACAAAGTATAATCTCTGACCCGGGAGTACTTTCTCACTACCTCTCCCTTGACAAGGGAACCTCCCCATCGCACCCCCCTCAGATTTAGTTATAAGTTGGCACAGTGGATTGGCCTTGAAAAACTGAACACAGATCAATCGAGAAGACAGAGGAAAATGTGAGCTCAGGAGCGCCGTGGTTCCGTGGTTAGCGTGAGTAGCTGCGGAACGAGAGGTCCTTGGTTCAAGTCTACCGTCGACTGAAAATTTTACTTTCCTTATTTTCCCAAAGTTATGATCTGTCCGTTCGTTCATTGACGTCTCTGTTCACTGAAATAAGTTTAGTGTCTGTGTTTTGCGACCGCACCGCAAAACCGTGCGATTATTAGACGAAAGGACGTGCCTCTCCAATGGGAACCGAAAACATTTGATCGCAAGGTCATAGGTCAACCGATTCCTTCACAGGAAAACACGTCTGATATATTCTATACGACACTGGTGACGGCATGTGCTTCACATGACAGGAATATGTTGTCGACCCACCTAACTTGTACATGGGTAAAAAGATTCTTCTACCTTGCTCCATTTAGGTTTTCTTGTGGATGTGATAATCACTCGCAAAAAAGTGATGAAAACATAAGAGTTTGTCACATAAACTGAAAATAAAAAATTAAACTTTTCACTTGAGGGAAGACTTGAACCTAGGACCTCTCGTTCCGTAGCTGCTCTCGCTAACCACAGGACCACGGCGCCCCTACACTCCCATTGTCCTTGATGTTGCCTATCTTCGCATGGACTACTCGGTTTGTGTATTTTACTAATTTTTTTCATGGTTCCACACAACTTCTTCCTGTTTTCTCTTGATGTGTGTTCAGTTTTTCAAGGCCTATCCACTGTGCCAACTTATAACTAAATCTGAGGGGGGTGTGATGGGGAGGTTCCCTTGTGAGTAAGTTCTCAGCAAAGAGAACTTTCTTAGTTTGTTTCGTTTGCATGTCCTTGTGTTACCGAAAGTTTTTCTTACGTTATTTCTGTGCCTAAATGGAAGATACTGAATTAGCCTCATGAATATTATAAAAGATTATCAGGCTATCATCAGCAAATCACAGACTTCGGCCACAAGAAGGGAGAAGGCAGACAGTATTAAGGAGATACAACACCATTACAGGGTTAGTTTTGGAAAAGAAATTTCAGACCAGCAAATTATGAGAAACTGCACAATATGAAGTCACGCATCAAGTCTAAGACGAATGTAAATAAGATGGACAACATTAATATCTCCCTAAAAATTGGGAACAGATAGTTTTGAAGTTTTTATTATACTTTTTTTTATAAATTTGTTATAAAATTTTCGTTTCGTTATTTCTTTTGTTAAAATTTATAATAAATTGGGAAAGATTAACTGAAGCAGTGGGGCAGCAATCTGGACTGTATGACATGAGTGTACTAAATTACTTACCCTCTACTACATTTATAAAGTGAATTTTTATACGTTAGGCACTGTATTTAATCTTTACAGTGAATTGGACTGCAATTGGGCTGCAACTTCAACTCAAAAAAGTTCTGTGGCTAGAATCAGATTGATTAGTCGGTGGAATTTATTTGTATGTTGTCATGCATTTGTAATGTTTCATAAAGCATTGGACTTAAACCTTGAGACACTGCAAGTTGTTGTTTAAAGATGTGTTATGTCAAGCTTATTTATTGTTAAGTAGCTCTCTGTATTGTGTGTGAATCACATTTGTAAGCTTTGGTGGACAAATTTATGCGTTTTCAATAGCTAAGCCCAGTACATATAAGGTACTTGGATTATTAAAAATCCAAATACAAGATGGAAAGCAAACTTATATATCTTGAAGGTAAAGATAATGATGGAAATATGAAATTTGCATAAAAATTAGCACTGGACTAGCAACTAAATTTAACTTTAAACAAACCAGTTTCTACAGGATGTGATGGCAGCTTGTAGCACTGTGTTCCTTTTAGTAAGTCTGGATGCAATTTGAAGTAACAAGTTAAAAAAACTGATGCTTCAGTTTTCTAAAATATAAAATACAAATGCCTCTTACTTGTTCTCCTTGTATAGTGTTTGAAATTCCCCTTCTGTACCACTTAAAAACATTTGTAGGATCCATGCTCTTTTCTGTATTGTTCTTCTCTAGTATACATGTGACCCTACAAGCAGCAAACCATTTGAGTCCAATAAATGTCAATTTCTCACAAAAGTGGACTCCAGCATTCATATACAGGCACTGTCTATGGGCACTTCACACGAAAAAATAGTTGAAAAAACGTCTTGCAAAGAAGCAATTCCCAGCGAAGAAGAAAACGAAGGACAGCCATGTAAACTGAAATCACGTCACTTGACGTCCCGTGACGTGACAGACAGAATGAATACACCTTGGCGGTGCCATGATGGCCAGTGTGAATTGGCCTTAAGGTTTTTGCCTCAACAGTTCTGCTTTGTTTTTACCTTTAGAGTAAGCACGGCTTAAGAACATTTTGCCACTTGACAAATATATATTTAATTGAAGAATAAGAGAATTTTTTTCCATGGCCCTAACTATTCACATACATAAACAAACGAATCAAAATGTCTACTGTCCAATTAATGAAAGCAAAATGAGAGTACATCCACCAAGCACATGTTGGTTAAGCTCGTAGATGATGGTGTGAGAAGCGACTTCATGCAAAAAAGTTAAACACCTTTCAACTTTCGTAACTTGCACACAAGTTGGCATGACAGTGTGTAAGTAGGATGCTACCAGCATGTAAGTTGAATTATGTTAGTAGTGGTGTAAGTAAATCATGCCTGTTGAAACCTGGCTTTAGTTTTAATATTTTTGTGTACTTAGCACAAGACATATTGTCACTGAATGCCATCTTGAGCTGGCTTTGTCTCCATCTACAATTTTCATCACTCATTCCACTACCAAATTCATGACTTCTTGACGTTTCAGCATTCTTCAATTTGTACCCTAAACAAGTCTTTTTCTACAATTCAGGTCTGTGCCTCTCATTAAGTTAAAGCCAATTTACACACAATGGAACACAATGGAATGGAACGTCATGTCAAAACATTCCATACAGCATACACTTCACAGCACCCATTCAATAAAGGTTAGGTTTCTGTTTTTTGATAGTGATGAACCCACATGTTTCCACTACTTGCTTTGCTATTTTATTGGGGTCGTACCATATACATGCATCATTCGTCCATGGTGATAAAGTTGCAAAAGAAATAATCTGGATTGGCCTGACTCAACTTTAACATTTCCACTCCTGTATCAGTTCAGTGGTCTTTTTCAAAAGTGGTGAGTAGTGCTGCATCCCAGAGGGCAGAAGCCTTGGTCATGTCCAAAATGTCATGCACGATATTGAAATCTGATAATTGAGTGGTTTTTAACTTTATCCATCATTGCTTCGATTGATATACGCTAATTACCATGCTCCAGACCCTCCAATATGCTTGTAATTCCTAGTTATTTACAGAGAGATGGTCTACCACTTCGTTCTCCTTCAGTGTCAATTCACACCGACTGTCACATCACGTTACGTCACAGCACCACTGTCCATTACCACACATGAGGTCAGTTAACTTAGCCTCATACCAAACGGTGGAAGTGAGGTTATGAGTTACCATCGATGAAAAAAATGTCGGAGTTTAGTACTGGAAATGAGGAACTAACCACGATGGAGTTTATGAATAGCCAAAGGAAACTTCATAATGTTCGTTGTTTGATCAAGAACAAACATACATATTTTAAGTAGCAAATAAATGTCGATCTTTTGAAATGTTGTTTCACTTCGCAGCACTTTACCACACAAAACTGATCGTTTTGTGTGATAAAGTGCTGCGAAGTGAAACAAAATTTCAAAAGATCGACATTTATTTGCTACTTAAAATATGTATGTTGAAACATATGGAACAATAATTATAAGTGACTATATAGAACCTGTTTAACTTTTTCATTATGTTTTTCCTTACATAACTAATAATGTCGTAAATAACTATATTTGCCTTCTACATAAGAGCTGACTTTTTAGCTTAAAATGTTATTTGATGAAAATCGCTTAATCAACTAATGCTCTTATTTATGAACTCTGATCCGTTTTTGGAAAATCTAAATTAAATAATTAGATATCTGGCCTCGCTTGTGAAGGAACAATCAGTATAAAAATATGCAAGTTGTCATGGCATATTTGCAAACACAAACGAAAACAAACCATGTAGCATAATATAGATTACAAATAAACAACAGCACAAAATCCAATACTGTAACTTGACTGAGCGCGACGAAAGTAGGTGAATTTCCGATGTTAGCAGACAACACCATTAAAACTTTCTTCACGAGAAACCTTGACATGACGTGACATAACGGACAGTTGACGGCCTGTGTGAACGTCGCCATTTGAAATGCATTGTGGAATGTTTTGACATGACGACTTGTGGTGTGATCTGACGGCAAATGTGAAGGGGACTTCGTTCAGACTGTTTTCACCACACTGAAAGTGTCGGCACCACCTAGTCACTGGCTACATTTATATGAGACACAACTTCTGGAAGAGGAAAACCGAATTTCGGAAACAGTTTTCCACTCTTGTATTTACATGTCAAGGACTGAAGTGGTCTTGCGATAACAGTCAAGTAATGGTTTTCCGACCATCAGTGTTTTATACTAATGACTCCTGGAAATCAGGTACGCTGCTTTCCGATTTAGTTAGCAAATTAAATATCAGAGTTAGACAACTTCATTTCCAGTCTAAAATTTCCACTTCACTGCAGAAATTGTCACTTAGTTCAGATTAGCCGAATTATTTTTTAAAAAATAAGACATAACATAACAACCCAAGCGCCATTCAAGAACACATGTGCATTTGGGAACTCTGTGACAAGAAAGAATGTTGTTGATAGATGACTGAGACCACATGCCAGCATCTCCGACTGGCAGTTTGGTTAATGGTTTCTGACAGTGTACATGTACCTACACTGTACCGACTTAGAACGAATAATGAGTTACTTTTCTGGATTGTGGTGGTGTTATCTAACATTCTACATTCCATCTATAGCAGAGCACTAAATTCATGACTTATGATGATGTCACAACTACAGTATCGATTACCCCCTCAAATTATTTACACTTACACTACAGAGATTATGGGTTGTCAAGATGCTGCAAAATTTCGGCTGGCCATCGCCGGCTATGTGCAAGAGCAATTAGATGCACATCAAAAACTTATGGCCAGAATATTTTCCGTCATTCAGGATCAACAATATATTAATAACACTGACAAAAATTGGACTGGACGTTACTTTCAACTGGGGTGGGAGTATAGCTGACCTTCCAGCTACCATGAACCAAGCTGATATTGTCCAATGTCTGCCAACACTGACATCACCACTTCTGGCTGGAGTGACCACTTACACTCTGCCACAACAAACCCCCACCCCCCTGCCAACTGCGCCATGCCTGCACCTGTCCATAACCTCTTCTGCTGGTAACGTGCACAATTTGGTGACTCTGCTCGCGACTATCGCCTGCCATGTGACTTCCCAAACTCAATGCACATGAAGCACACCAAACTGTACAGAAAATTTAAGCCACCTAGACACCCATAATGATGATATTGGCTCTCTCTCCCTCAATCTCATCATGACAACAGACTTTTCATTTTTGGTCCTCGACCACGTCAACGGCCAACACTTCCTTGTTGACTCTGGCTAGGAAGTCAGTACTTCACCAACCATTTTTACATCGTCTAGCCCAATTGCCCAGCTTTGTGCAGCAAACGACTCGATAATCCGAGTCTATGGTTCTCTGGCCTGCATACTGGAACTCGGTTTCCACAACGTTTTCACCTGGATATTTATAGTTGCGGATGTTGATGTTCCAGTGCTCAGTAGAGACTTCCTTTGACTCTTCCCTTTGGTTCCTGATACGTACGGCTACATTTCTATTCACTGTCAGTGGCCACTCTGTCATAGGTGTCGTCAGTCATATCCACTTAGTGGCTCAGCACATTGGAGCAGCCTGCATTATACAACTTCAGCCCTCGAGGGAGTTCCCTGTGGCTATTAGTACCTTAAGGACTGCCTTCACGCTATCGATCACTTACAGAAAGTGCAACAGGTCTATTTCTACAGGTACGTGACAAACCTCTATCTATAACATGAAAATGTTGGTGTCCACTGCAGAATTCTTCAAATAAAAAAAGAACTCCACATAGCACAGCACCTTCTCGACCAGATACATCCACTTAATTCCACGTCCCCTCAGCCCCTCTGTACCGAGCCGATGCTGAACCTCTTCCACCATTTGCGGATGCAGCTACAGCACCATCATCATTTTCTGGCATGAAGGTCAGTAGTAAGCTTTCTGTTCATACTCCCTCCAATATGTCTCCATGCTCTTCCCTGTAAGATTTGCGCAGTGTGCCATTTAAAACATAATGGTTAATAAGATGATTACTACACCAACATCCAGTGTGTCACAGAGCAGGTAGACCATCATTAGATTCACTCCAGGTTATTAAGGTCGCGGTAGACGAACTCCTACAAACTGGCACCATACAGCCCTCCAAACAGGTCCTCGGCTTCAACCATCAATTGGTTCCCGAAAAAAAAGATCTGTTATGGTGTTTGGTGATTACAGAGTTCTCAGTGCTCGTACTATACTGAACAGCTACTCAGTACCAAACATCCAGGACCTCACTCATTTTCTGGCAGGCGTTTGTGTTTAGCGTCACTGACTGCAAGACAGCATACCTGCAAATTGCCATGTGATTGAATGACATCGACAAAACTGCTATAATCATGGCTTTTAGCTTGTTTGAGTTTATGTTCATGCTGTACAGACTTAATTAACTGCCAGCTGGAGTGGCCGTGTGGTTCTAGGCGCTACAGTCTGGAACCGCAAGACCTCTATGGTCGCAGGTTCGAATCCTGCCTCGGGCATGGATGTGTGTGATGTCCTTAGGTTAGTTAGGTTTAAGTAGTTCTAAATTCTAGGGGACTGATGACCTCAGAAGTTGAGTCCCATAGTGCTCAAAGCCATTTGAACCATTTGAACTTAATTAACTCTGCTCAGACACAACAGCCACTCAATTTCTTTCTCGCACAAGCTCTCACCTCCACAACGCTTGTTTTCAGCATATGATCGAGCAGTTTAAGATGCAATACTTTATTTCCAGCAAGACATCGACATCTGTTCATTTACAAGGACCATCATACACTTGCTGACTGTCTGAAACGCGCCAAAGGACACTTGTACCTGACGGATTTGGGACTTGGATTGCATTGCACAGTTTACCACCGACGTCCACCATCTGAAAGCTGCAGAAAACGTCGCGACAGATTACTTCTCGTGCATCAACGTATTGTCATCACACTCTAACTACGAGCAGTTCATAGAAGCGCAACAGGAAGTTCAGCTGTTATAGGGTCTTCTCCGTGACTCTACCGATCGAACTTTGGTCTATCCCAGACGCAACCCGCCGATCGTCTGTGACGATTTGCAAAACTGTCACGGCCCCTTGTTCCTCAACTATTCCGCCACGTCATCTTTGACCAGTTATATAACCTGTCACACCCCGATTATGCAACAGGTGACAGACCATTTCGTATGGCTCAATGTGAAGAAGGATTTTAAGCTCGTGCATGCATTCTATGCCAAATGAGTGAGGTATAATACCACCACAACTGCCCCTGGGTACTTTTAAGTTCTATAAGAATGTTTTCCACATGCGTACATCGATCTTGTGGGACCAATAACAGTCTTCTGATGGCTATCAGTATGTGGTAGGGGATCAACCACTTCACTTGATGGGTAGGGGCTGTACCACTTAAGGTTAATACGGCCAATTCAATCGGCAAAGCCTTTATCGACATCCATAAATCATGCTTTGGTAGCCCCATATCCATAACAACCGACCAAGATCGGCAGTTTGCATTCACTATCTTCCTTGAATTGTGTAACATATCAGCACCCATCGAATTAGAACGACAGCATGTCACCCACAGAGTAATGAGTTTATTGAGCATGGCACTGCACCTTAAAGATGGCTCTCAACTGCCATGATGGAGTCTTTACAGAGGCACTACCATGGGTACTACTGGTTGTGTGTATGGCACACTAACGCGATCTCAGAGCTTCGCCCGCTGAAATTTAGTATGGTGATGTCTCTCCCCGCCTGAACACTTTGTCTTCCAACAACCTTCGACCACATCTCCTCATCTGATCGATCTGGTCTCGCGAGTAAAACGCCACATCGCCCACATCTGCATGACACCCTCTTTTCCTCACACTGTGCCTAAGGTATTCCTTCACAAGGTTCTAAAAGATTACGAGTTTGTGGAGTTACACCATTACATAATCTGACTATCCTTACAACCCTCATGCTGCAATCCCCACAAGGTACTAAGATGGAACAAGTGTATTTTAGACATTGCTACAAGGGGAAACTTACGACAGTATCTGCCAGATGCCTTAAGACAGTGTGGGCTCTGCAACAAACTTTGCCAGGCGATGAACCCTGCCAACGTCCTTCCAATGCTCTGTTGCACGATTCACCCCCCCATCTGGTGAGGTTTGAGCTGTGCCTTGATGTCCAAGGTTTTCTTGTTGGAGACCTTAACATCAAGATGATTGTCAAATACCTCCTTGTTGAGGGGCAGCATCCAGATTGCCAGACCTCAGACAACTCTATTGCCCTTCACTTCAAGAAAACACTTAAGATACCACATCAAGTCGATACCCCCACTTCTCCTCCAACATCTCTGCTGATGGTATCCTCACCATTACAGCTCACTGCCGACCCCTTCTGGATCACGCACCCTCATTGGTGCCATCTGCTGCTGGTGACCTCTCTGCCACCCCTGCGACCTCTGACACCACCATGCAGTCATGCTTCGGCTGCCCCACCATGTGCTAGTGCGTCTTCACGACTACTGCATGTATGCTGTGTGGCATACATCGTTTCCCAGGACCAGCTCTGCACCAGATGGGAACATGTTCATCACATTCACGTGGCGCCTCAATAACATCTCTGCCTCCACATTATCTCATCACCTCTGCACTCCAAGACCTATCCTCGCAGTGCTCCACATTATGGAGGGTAGGAGGAAAGGGGCCGAGTGGGAACTCCATGGCAAGAAACATTACCACTGGTGGACGACTGAGATCGCAGGCAAGTGACCTCTGACTGGCAGTTAAAGGCTTCTGACATTGTAGATTTACCATTGTTGTACCGATTTAGCATGAATACAGAGTGTGATTATCCAGATTCCAATTATGTTGTCTTACATCTTACATCCCATTTATAGTAGAGCAAGACATTCATTTAAATGGGAGGGAAAATCGATAGTGGAAGTGGAGATCTGGCAGCTGGAATGGCACTGTGTCTCGAGGATTTCAAACCGTCAAAGGACTGGAAACATTTACCTGGAAGCAAACAAAAAATTAAGTACAGAACTTTAGTATTAGTGATTTACTAGATTTTACTTATTGGACTCTTTTAAATGATGCCTCAACTCATGTAGTGTTTTTCACATGATGATTTCTTACACTAATACATTAATATGCCAGAACATCATGACTACTGCTCACTGCATGACTGGTGACATTGTGCGAACATGATAAACACTAAGGATCATATATAAATGGAACAGAGGGGAATGGGAAATCGTTCTAGTGAGGATGTGGCCCCCAAGTGCTGAAATCCATTGACATAAGCTACTTGGATAAAGGGCAGACTGTTATTACTGTGTGCCTAGGAATGACCATCCCATAAATGAAGAAGATGGTCGGCTGTTTGTATGCTGTCTATAGAACTACCATCTAGCATCATTGCTTTATATTTGTTATAGAATTTTAGCACATATTCTGAGCACAAGAATAATGGATACCTCAAACAGAATAACTTTCTCCATGCCAAGTAGCCCGTATTCACATGAAACCCAAGATAAGCTTTTTTCACATATCACCCTGAAAACCATGGATCAACGTGGATGCAAAATTTCTTCACTTCTGGGATTTGACTCAGTACACACCAACTTTTATTAACCGAAAGATAGTCATAAGGGGTATCAAATGAGATTTGGAGTGGATTGAGGATTTATTGGAATGTAGGATGGAGAATGTTACCTTGGCCTGAGTATCACTGACAGATGTAGCAGTAGCTTGAGGAGTGCCCCAGAGAAATGTGTTGAGACTACTGCTATTCATGTTGCATATTAATGAGCTGGCAGACAATATTAACAATTACTTCCGACTTTTTGGAAGATAATGCACTGTCAGTGAGTCACAACAGCAATCAGTTGACTCATCCAAATATCCCGGTTAACAATTCTGGAGACGTGAAATTGAATGATCAGGTCCACTCAACCCCACATAAGTAAGGTGGCATTTGGTCCATTTGTAGTATAGACCCCATGAGTTTGATACAGCTTCTCAAAAGAAACGATTCATTTTAAATTTCCTCTATGCTCTCCAGTTAAACTCGTTACTTTCGTGCATGTTTGTTTATTTATCAAGCACAGTTCCACATTTTATTTACTGTGTAGTGCATAGTACCGTTGTTTGCATCAAGCCAGGCATTAGTTTTTATCTGAATAGCCACTGCAATAGTTATAGCCCTCACTCAGTCGACTGCTAGCTACCATTACTGCACCAGCATATCAGAAGACACTGTTTTCGTCTGTGAGTTTGACACAGCATCTCATAAGAAGCGACATATTTTGTATTTTCTCCATGTTCTTTAGTTTAAAGTCGTTAATATCGTGTGTGTTTGTTTATTAATTGTCTAGAGTATATTTTCCCCTTCTTTAGTAAGGACAGGATGCAAGCTCCAGGTGGTATTGGCCTCATTCACACAGTTTGAACTGCTCATTAATGTCGTGAGTGTTTGTTTACTAACTGTCTAGGGTATATTTTCGCCGTCCTTGGTAAAGATAATATGCGAGCTGAGTTGTGACTCTTCGTTCAAAGTTCCAGGTTGTATTGGCTTCTGTCACACGGTCTGAAGCTGCTACCAATGGACACCACCGTGGGGACCAGACAAGGAGATCCAAGAGACGTCCAGTACATCCCATGTGTCCCTGATCAGTCCACCACTGTGGCTGCCCTGGGTACTACCTGCTCTGAGGTTGATCCCCCACCTGTAGTTGAGTGGGAGGTCGTTCCAAGGTGTGGCGGGCAGGAAAAGACTTTCTGAGGGGCGAACAGAGGGTTTCCCTAGTTCATTTGAGCCAGATGCAGCCTCTTACCCTGTTCCAGAGGAAGCCTCTTAGCCCACAAGTTCTGTGCATTCACACAGGGGGTGGGATTATTCATAGTCCAGAGCGCCAACATTAGGTACATAATTGAGCCCCTTAGGGCTATGACTGAAAAGGAGGGGAAGAATGCAGCGTACATTCTGTGTGCGTACCAAAAGGAGTCATTCCAGATGTGGAAAGACTGCTTCCAGATGCCCTGAAGAGGACAAGATGCAGCCAACTGTAGGTGGTGGCGTACATCAGTATTAAGTGTGTCACTTTGGATCAGAATGGATTCTGTCTTACTTCAGGCAGCTAGCTGAAATGGAAAGACTGCCAGTCTTCCTTGCAAGATGAAGGTGGAGCTCATTTTCTACAGACTCATAAACAGAACCGACTATGATCCTTTGGTATACAGGGCTGAGTTGAGGGTCTGAACCAGTGGCTCAGACAGTTCTGTGACAATGTAGACTGCAGTGTCCTCGACTTGCGCCATCGATTGGAGGGTTTCTGGTTTCTGCCTAATAGGCAAGGAGTTCACTACACATAGAAAGTGGTAACACAGGGATGGGGCCTGTGTATAGTTAGCAATCCTCATAGCTGTGTTGGGAAAGAACCAGAGCTCCATGCGCTAATGGAAGGTGCTCAAGCTAAAATCGTTATAGGAACAGAAAGCTGGATAAAACTGGAAATAAGTTTGGCCAAAATTTTTACAAAGGACTTAGGATAGATTAAATACAGTTAGTGGTGGAGTGTTTACTGACAGCAGAAGTAGTTTTCCATGTAGTGAAACTGAAGTAGATAGTCCCTGTGAGTTAGTATGTGTAGAAGTTATATTTATCAACAGAACAAATTAATAATTGGTTCCTTTTACTGAGCCCCTGACTCAGATGTTACAGTTGCTGAATAGTTAAAAGAAAACTTGAGTGTTATTTCAAATAAGTACCCAATTCATACAGTTATAGTTGGTGGTGACTTCAATCTACTTGTTTAAAACCAGCAGTAGGCATAAACCCTCATCCAAAATTGTACTGAACGCTTCTACAGAAACTTATTTTGAACAATTAGTTCAGGAACCCACTCGAATTGCAAATGGTTGCAAAAACATTCTTGACATCTTGGCATTCAATAATCATGGTCAAATAGGGAGCATCATGATGTACAAAGGGATTAGTGACCACAAAGTTGTTGCAGTGAGACTGAACACAGTAACGTCCAAACCCAGCAAAAATTAACCCGAAGTACACCTATTTAAAAAACAAATAAAAATTCGTTTGACGCTTTTGTAAGAGACAGTCTCCACTCCTTCTGATCTGCTATGTAAGCATAGAATGGATGTGGTTTGCACTCAAAGAAAGAGTATCAGTGGCAATTGTGAGATAAGAGTATATACCAGATAAATTAATAAGAGTTGGTTCTAGTTCTCCAGAGTGCACAAAAAATGTGAGAATAATGTTGCAGAAACAATGAAAAAGCATGCTAAATTTAGAATAATGCAAAATCCCCAAGACTGGCGAAGTTTTACAAAAGCTGAAAATTTTGTGCGAATTTCAATACAAGATGCATTTAATAGATGCCACAATGAAGCTCTGTCTCAAAACCTGGCAGAAAATCCAAAGAGAGACATAACAATGGTTATGTCACAGTGGCACTAAAGTACAGTTACTAAACATTGTTTTCTGATACTCCTCCACTTAAGGAAACGAAGTAAATTATTACAGAAGTCGAAGCTAGAACAACTACCAATATGAGTAACCTAGAAGTAGAGACCTTCGGTGTAGGAAAGCAGCTTATATCACCTAATAAATGCAAGGTCTATGGTCCAGATTCTATATCAGTCAGGTTCCTTTCAGAGTATGCTGACACAATAGTTCCATACTTAGCAATCATATAACTGCTCATTCGTCGTTACATCTGCACCTAAAGATTGGAAAATTCCAAAGTCACACAAATACTAAAGAAAAGAAATAGAAGTAATCCACTGAATTACATACCCATATCACTGACATCAGTTTAGAGTAATATTCTGAAACATATACTATGTTTGAACATTATGAATTATCTTGAAGGAAACGATTTATTGACAAACAGCATGGATTCAGAAAATATCATTATTGTGAAACACAACTAGCTCTTTGTTCTCATGAAGTAATGAGTGCTGCTGACAGAGGATGTCAAATTGATTCCATATTTTTAGATTTCCAGAAGGATTTTGACACCATTCCTCACAAGTAAATTCTAATCCCACCAATGGACTATCACCTTAGTTGTGTGACTGGATTCATGAGTTACTGTCAGAAAGCTTACAGTTTGTGTTAATTAACATAGAATCAACGAGTAAAGCAGAAGTAATATCTGGCATTCTCTGTGGAAATATTATAGGTCCTCTGCTGTTCCTGATCTATATAAACAACATAGGGGATCATTTGAGCAATCTCATTAGACTGTTTGCAGATGATATTGTCATTTACCCTCTTGTAAAGTCATTAGATTATCAAAACCAAAATGATTTAGGCAAGATATCTGTAATGTATGAAAAGTGACAACTGCATATAAAAAATGAAAAGTGTGAAGTTATTCACGTGTGTACTAAAAGGAAGCAGCTAAATTTTGGTTACACAATAAATCACACAAATCTAAAATATCTAAATTCAGCTAAATACATTACAGTTTTATTACAATTATAAATAACTTATATTGGAAGAATCACATAGATAATGTTGTGGGGGAAAACAAAGCAAAGACTGCGATTTATTGGCAGAACACTTAGACTGTGCCACAGGACTACCAAAGAGACTGTTTTCACCACACTTGTAAGCCCTCTTCTGGAGCAGGCTTATAGCTGTGCAGTGCGCAGTCTGGGATCCACATCAGATGGGACTGCTGGAAGACATCGACGAACTTCAGAGAAAAGCAGCTCGCTTTGTATTACTGCAAAACAGAGTAGAGAGCGCCACAGACATGATATGTGAATTGGGGTGGCAGTCATTAAAACAAAGACATTTTTTGTCATGGCAGGATCTCCTCATGAAATTTATATTACAAACTTTCTCCTCCGATTGCGAAAATAGTTTCTTGATGCCCTCCTATGTAGAGAGAAATGATCATTATAATAAAATAAAAGAAATCAAAGCTTGCACAGATCTATTTAAGTGCTCATTTCTCCCGTGTGCCATTTGAGAGTGGAATGGTAGAGAAATAGCTTAAAGTTTGGTCCACAAACCCTCTGCCAGGCATTTAATTTTGAACTGCAGATTAGTCACGTGCATGTAGATGCATTGGGAAAATACAGTCCACAAAGGAGATTGCTTAAAACATTATTCTTGTACGAGCCATGCCAGAATATTGGTGAAGTGTGTGGGATCTTTGCTGAACAGGGCTAACAGGGTATATTAAACATATACAACTAAGAGCAGCATGAGTGGTTTCAGGTTTGTTTGACTCACAGAAGAGTGGCACAGAAATGTTGAAAACCTGAGCTAAGAGGAGCCTGAAGATAGCTGTCAACTACACCATGATAAATGTAGAAATGTACTACAATCCCCTGCCCATTGCTCTCCGAATCACGAATACAGGATTAGACTAATTTCAGAATTTACGAAGATATTTAAGCAGTCATTTTTCCGTGCCCAATTCAGAACTGAACTGGAAGATTTTCTGATATGTTACATGACGAGAAGCGTCCCTTCCATGCACTTTATGTTGTTTGGATGGCAGCTCACAGACGTAGCTCTGAATGTTTTTTAGTGTGAGACTTTGCAAATTTTCTTTTCGACACTGGCGGACTTTTTGAGATATCACGTGATATGATACGTTAAACGCTAATATCATCAATGATTTTTTATCATTATCATACTCAGTTCCAGCACATATTGCTTTTTTGCATAAGGATGATCGTTTTAAATTCTATTCAATACACAAGAAGTCGTTACAAGAGCTGTCTCCCAAAACGAATTGGTGAAATATGACCTTTACGAGCGTTTAGAGTGTTTCACATTGAACCATTTTCGGGAAAGGTGAAAGATAAAATCAGTTACATCAAATGGTGCAAAGTAAAAAACCATCAAATTGATGCCATTGTAAAAACAGGGTAGACCGCTCTTTGTAATACTTGTAGAGTAAATGTTATTGCGGAACAAATAACATTCTCGTTTTGGTGCTGGACTCGCTAAAATGCTCCCTTTTTTTCTCTTTAGAATCGTGCTAACTTTTGTGTTTATGAACAACGTCATTATTCTGTTTCAGTCTTCAGTGAATCGGTTCATATCGATGCCTTGTTAGAACATTAAAGGCCCTACTTGTCTGACCAACATTTCTCCTAATAGCAACACACTACTTCAAAACGCCAAAAACTAATTCAATAACAATGTTTTTAAATATTTTATTAGATCGCTGAGTGGAGCGCAACACTCTGCTTTCTTTGTGTTTATTTTGTGTCTCTGGCGATCTCCGTGTATAACTGTATCTGAAGTCTATGAATGTTTGATGTACCGTGTCAGATTTTGTTTTCATGTGTAACGCTAACACCTTTACATTTTTAGTATAAAATTAATTTCTGCAGGATTTGAATTAAAATAAAGCTATAGGTTTAAATCAAAACAAAATAGTTTACATATCCTTTGAAGCTTGACCTAAATGTGATTGACACTAGTCAGCTGTTTGACATCAGGCGAATGACGAGCGTACAACAATAAAATAGTATAACGTAGTGTCGCATTTCATCTAGCAACTGTTCCTGTAAACATGAGTTGTGTGTGGTATTGCTATGGTAGAGTATCGTAACAGAAACCATATAATGTGAATAAGCAAAAATATTACAGATCACAGCTAGTATGAACAGGGAAGATTTGGAGTTTACGTTGATTCTGTTTTGTGTTTGATGGATACAGCAACAATGCCCCCGCTGAAGAGCAGTAAACCGAATGATTTGACAGCAGGGTCCAGCAGCCAGATACATTTAAAAGTATCGCCATTTGAAAACAATGCATCTCAAGACATGCCAAATACCAATAAATATCATTGTAGCAATGATTATGCAAAGAAAGTGTTGCTCAATCTCAATGTTCTGCGGCAAAATAGTAGATTCTGTGATATTTCAATTGTGGCAGGGGGAAAAGTGTTGAAGGTAGGCTTACAATTGAAGCAAAATGGATTTTACCTGTATCTTTCGTTGGTTGTTTATGATATGTATTTTCATTTTAAGGCTCATCGAGCTGTTTTATCAGCTAGTAGCCCATACTTTCAAGCCATGTTCACTGCAGGATTATCTGAAGAGCAGCAAGAAACCATTGAATTGCATGATGTTTCACCAAATATTCTACACACACTTATTGACTTCATTTACACAGGTGTGTTGTGATACAGTGACAGTTTGAGCAATATAGTTTACATGCACTGTGCCATATTGTTTAAATTATATGAGACCTTTTTTTTGGCATGAGCTGAATAAGGTGATTATCATGCATTATCATAAGCTTCTTCAGACCTTCCTATTTTGTCAGTCACTGGTGGAAAGATGTGTGTTCTACTAAAGAAATGTGCTTTTACATTATATTGTTCAGTAAGTTCACTCACTAGAGCATTTGATGTAACAGATATATACATACTTCAAGTACATCAAGTCTGTTGCAAGCTACCTGCTAGGTATTTGTTACTTATCTTATGGTGTAAAGCTCAGCAGTGGTGCTCTCACTTTCTACTTCTTCACTTAATTCCACTTTAGACCACAAGTTTTACACACCACACTTTGAACTAACAATTTAGTGATATATATCTTTTCAGGTGATGTGAGCATTGGTCAAGAAAATGTGCAGGAATTGATGGCAGCTGCTGACATGTTGCAGCTTCGAGAGGTAGTGCAAGGATGCACAGATTTCCTGAAAAGGGAGTTGCACACGTCTAATGCTGTTGGCATCTATAGGTATGTTTCACCACTTGTTTAAGATTCTCAAAAGAAATTTATGACTTTTTAATAATGATTTTATCTAATACTCTCTTCAGGACTTGTATGTTCGTTACATTTATGTCATTATTTCGTATTGCATTGAGCAGGTACCCATTTGACAGACTCGTTTATTCCATAATCTCTCTCTCTCTCTCTCTCTCTCTCTCTCTCTCTCTCTCTCTAAAACACACACACACACACACACACACACACACACACACACACACACAAGGGAAAAAAAACTGGGAACATACCCCTAGAACCAAGCCCCTCAACCTATAAATCCTACCCACTGCAAAATAAGTAAATAAATAATAAAAATAAAATAAATAAATTCAGGGGGGCACTTCCACGGCACTTCCCATGTGAATGAGGTTGCCAGTTTGAAGAGCACTTGTTCCAATTCCAGATTAAATGGCCCCTAAAAACCTTCTGTAGTATTAGTGCAAACCCCAGTGTTATAATCCTTAAGTTGAATCCTATGGGTAACCATTTTATGTTCATAACTCCTCTTCCCCAAACCCCTGTAAGATGAAAATGCATCTGACATCACAGTACTACTCTCCTCAATGTATTCCTTGATAGGCCCACCAGTTCCCTCTCACTACAACAATCCAAAATGTTGTATACTCCCCCCCCCCCCCCCCCCCACACACACACAAAACTATACCCACAAACCAACATGCAAACCACCCCTCCCCTACTGTTTCTTACCAAATTCACACTCATCAGTTTCAAATACCACCACAGGTCCACCCAACTTCCCACTATACTTTACATACGCCAAACATACCTCTCTGCAAAAAAAGAAAGTCTATGTAACACAGTGCTCACACTTACACTGGTGTCATAGGCACGTAAACTTAAAGAGGAACTCTTAACAAAAATAACATGTAAGCAAGACAACCTAGATTTCTTGAACCAGGTTCCACGCTGAATTGATTGCCAGATGTTACTCTAACAGCTCCTTCACACATTTAGGTCCCTGGTCAAAAATGCTGGGATTTCGGTCAACTCCATACACTGCCCATAAACAGGACACGTGACGGACATACTCCGCAATCAACCGACAAGGCTGCAAAAACTTAACGAATGACAATATGTCTTCGTCCAAATCCGCAAGCAAAGAATAACTTGCAAACTTATTGGTCATATCCATCACCCACAAAAAATAAACTAACCATACCTAACAAAAGTGCCAAACCCATAAACCACAGAAACCAATGAATTATAACAACGCACTGCAAACAAAGCACACTCTTTCAAGTCCACACTAACACAATGATTACCAAAACTCAAATGACCCAATATTGCACATTACACAACAACTTCACTCATCAACATCCACCAGCAAAATGCACAATCAAATATAACAACACAACACCTACAAACCAACATCTACAAACACAAACCAACTCAAAAACACTGTACCATGGTGAAGTCACTCAGGACAGCATTGTTACATCATGTGTCAAAGCAGAAGAGTGGAATTGGATGCTTCCAGTGACCTGTGGGACTCAAATCCTGACCACGCCTTCACAATTAAGATTTCATTATCTTTTTTGTAAATCACCTCAACAAGGCTTTTTGTATTTCCTCAGTTGTCATTAATGGCCTCTGTGCTGAAGGAATATTTTTAAAACTAAAGGACACACCCACCTAGTACTCCCTCCTCCTCCCCCCCCCCCATCCCGTCCCGTCCCCCCACACACACGTGTAGGGAGAGAGGGAGAGAAAATGGAGTACACAGAGTGTGGGTTGAGAGGGATAGAGGCAGGGTGTGGGGACAGGCATTAGGAAAGGGTGGCCTATGGCTTGAAGGGAAGCGTAGGAATGCAGGAGGGAGAGGCAGCAGGTGCGTAGAATAGGGGTGCGTAGGCACCAGTGCCGAAAAGTTCATGTGGTGAACAATGGTGGTGATGATGTGGAGAAATTGATTGGGAGAGGGTGATGGGGCAGAGGAAGGAGAGGCAGAAAGCGTGGGTGCGGTGGATCAGCAGAGACTGAAGTCAGAAGAATTATGGGAATGAAGGATCTGTTGGAAGAATAACCCCCATCTCCTTAGTTTAGAAAAGCTGGTGCTGTGTTGAAGGATCCAGATGGTGCAGATTGTGAAGCAGCTACTGAACTCAAACATGCTATGCTCAACAGCTTGTTCTGCCACAGGGTGAACAACTCTGCTCCCACTTAGCACCACCAACTGACAGCATATATGCATTTCTTTGCCCACTATGCTGAAACTCTCACTGAGGCCTTTATAGACAGGCACTATTCCCCAAGCTAGTCCTCAGAGAGATTTCTCTTGCCGTATCCCCATGTATATGGATTGTCTATAATTGTTATGGATTTATCACCAAACTTCTGGAGTTACAGGAAGTTACTAAAAATTATGGAAATAAGCATTTTACAATGTGATGTTTTTAAAATATTGGAACAGGTACTGTTTACATTTTGCTAATTGTATACTCGTAAAATGTTTTATAGATTGTAATGAGTTCCTTTTTGAGCACACAGTAAAACCTGTCTATGAATGATTTCGTTACCATGGCTCACTTAGATTATGCTGAGTGATGAACATTTTTCTTTCTGTGCATATCAACTTAAAGTATAGGAATAAAGCTGCTTTCGAATGAAAATGACGGAAGTTTCAAGATATTCCTCTGTAAATTGTTGCCACTTTTATAACCAGGTGATGTCATACACTGCACAGTTCATCCATTTAGCAATAGTTAATAACACACACCACATTATTATAATAATGGAGAACTCCTTTAATTTTTTTTACATTGTGCCAGGAGTAAATTATTATAGACCAATGACATTTTCTGTAATTTTGTGACTGATTGTTCAGTGGTTTTATTCTTCCTTTTAGAATTCAAAAACACTGTATACATAGTGCTAGCTGCTAAGGATTCATTATTCATTTTGTCAAAAATGCAACTTTTTTGTTCCTTCGGCAACTGGTAACAATTTTGTAAAGATAAGCCTAACCCAAATGATAATGTTGATTGTTTTATTTACAATTGTTTTTATTCCTGAAAAATCTTCTTTATTTAGCACAGAGAGTATCTGAAATATAGTATTAATCAGGCTTGTAATTTTCATCATTTTCTGGGGGAAGACCTCAGACTGATCCCTTCCCCTAACGTATTTGTCATACAATTACTGAGAGCCTCTTCTCAAGGTTGGCAGCAATGCCTCACACAATCACAGTACTCCCACCACCCCAAGAACCAGATGGAAAGGAGTACCTCCCTTATCACCAGATACCAACTCAGACTGGAACAACTGAACAGTGTCCTTTGTCAGAGCTTCAGCTATGTGTCATCATGCCCAGAAATAAGGGACATCCTACCCAACCTACACAACAGCCTGGTCAACCCTGTGTCAAACCGACTCCCAGCCTCTTGGCACAGGTGGAAGATCTAGATACAATACCTGTCCTATTCACCCACCCAGCACATCCTACATCAGTCCTATCCTGTCAGAGGCAGGGCCTCCTGTGAAAGCAGCCGTGTCATATACCAGCTCTGTGAAATTTCTGCATGGCATTTTATGTGGGTATGACCACCAACCAGCTGTCCACAAGAACAAGTCATGACCACAAAACTGTGGGCAAGAACGTAGTTGGCACCCAGTGGTGGAACACGTTACTGAGCACAACATGCTCAGATTCAGTGGCTGCTTGACAATCCATGCTTTTCTGAACTAGACAAACACGGGCTATTCTTGCAACATATCCTTCACTCTCGTAAACCTCCTAGCCTCCATCTCCACTAACCACTGCACCCACACCCTCTATCCTACAGTCTCCCTGTCCTCTGTCCTGTCACACCTTCCCAATCTGCATTCCACACACCAACTGCCTCCTTCAAACCATCAGTTACCCTCCCCCAACCCACATGTGCATGTGTGTCCTGTTGCTTGTTAATGGATTCATCCAAAAGCTAGAAAAGTTTTCATTCTTCCTTTTGTGTCTGTTGACAACTCAAATTTCTACCACTCAGTAAGTTACTTCTTAAGTAAAAACTTTCCTTACCATATTTGTACTGTGTTTTGGATATCGATAAAGTGAGTTTCGCTGCAGAAACTTTTATGTTGTTGTGAATTGAAATAAATTTTTGCATAAAAATATTATTCTGCAATATTTTTCTTTCCATTTTGTCCTTCATTGGTGAACAACATACTTCGTAAATGAGCTTGTTTTGAATTGAAGCTTATTCAGCAACAGTGTTACAGTGTTTGGAAGTAAATTTAAGCAAGTACTGTTCGCGATAGAAATGAACTAGTGATTATGATGATATCAATAAAAAAGTAACCTGTTGTTGTTGAGCTGAGCTTTATAATATTCTAAGTTCTTTAAGTACAGTTCGACCACAATAAGCTGACCTTTTCATTGCAATGTCAAGCTGCTCCTAGACGCTAAGTGTTACTGTACACACTGTTAAGTGTAATGGTACCAGTATTGCAGGAAGCAGGCGACACTGACTTCCCCTCTCTTCCCCTCTCTGCTCCTCTCACCTTGGCAGTCCTAATGTGGGGTCAAGGCATGCTTCCTGCCAGTACTGACAGCCAAACTTGAAAGGTCAATTATTATGGCCAAGCTGCAATTAAAATCCCTTCATATTAGTATTTTCTAAAGTCAGACGTACATATGCTGGTACCAATCCACTTGATAAAAAAGAAAATTGAGCAGCTTTAAAGAAGTACTGATCCTTTTGATTCTTAATAAGGTCATTTTGAATAGAATTTGTGAACACAAGGTGCCCAAAAATCGTCCTCAGCAGCAAACAGATTGGATTGCAAAAAGGGTTGTCAGCTGAAGAGGCTTTATTTAGCTTGACAGACATGATTTAGCTATGGTTTTTGATTGTGTGAACTATGGTGAACACCTGCAAATGTTAAAATATTACAGAATAATAGGCAAATGATTTGTACCTTAATAGCACAAAGGTAGGAAGTGTTATCAGTTCTATCTCCATATCATAGTAGTATGCACTCTGTATTTGGTGCAGACACAGTATACCATAGGTTTCAATTTTGTTGTTACTAAAGTAGATAAATGAACTGCACCTTACATTGGCGGGATATGCAATTTTTTTTGTGTGTCCTCCCCACCACCCTCTGTCAGACTATACAAATAACTGGAAAGCATAGGTGTGATCACTCTGAAAGTTGGTTAGAACACTACCATGCTTTACTAGGCACTGTCCTGTTGGTATGCCCTTGCCTTCTTCCAAACTTTGAGCTATCTTACGTGGCTGGTTGTATGGCAACCTACAGTTTTTCACAAAGTCTGACCCACAGTGCAACTCAACATTTTTCACTTAAAAAAAATCATTGCCAGATATCAAAAAAGTGTTTAGTGACAGATAAAAATCCTAGAATTGACTTGGGATAGAACTCCAGCCTGGTAAGTAACCCGTAAGCTGTTGTGTCCAGTATTTATACCAGTAGATGTTAAAGTTAAATGATTATCATTAAATCGTTACCAGGCTCAGTTCACACAGTTAAGTAATTCACATAAAACCTTAGAAACTTCATGACTTTGCTTTGCTGTTCAAATAAAAACAAAACAGGCAGGGGGAGGGGGCATTGCCAGCCCCTCAGATGTACTTGCAAAAGATATTATGTGCACATTGTAATGGCCAGTTGTTTTGAGCGCATTACAAATTAATGAGTCACCTTTTTCATCAACTGAAACTTCACCAGAGCTTCCTACTTGAAACTTGGCTGAAGCTAGTATTTTCTCCAAATCTGTTTGCCTGCCAGGATACAAGTTTCTTATGGTTGACAGGCCACAGTAGAATGGTGATGATGTGCATCTGTATAGGGCTTATACATTCGGACATACAACCTAGAGTCATAAGTGTGTTGAATCCTAATGAAAAAAGCCAGGTTGAATTTATGTTCATGGAAATAAGTCTACAG
Source organism: Schistocerca cancellata (assembly GCF_023864275.1). NCBI lineage: Eukaryota > Metazoa > Arthropoda > Insecta > Orthoptera > Acrididae > Schistocerca > Schistocerca cancellata. Next base: position 429,894,001 of record NC_064626.1, read on the forward strand.
AGCTAAAAGATCAACACGATGACATCTCTTCATTGACAACATGGGCATGTCACTGTGAAGGGAGTTACAGAGACAATACGTCTGAGAAGAATACTTAGTTGCAGACAGTATAAGTATTCTTTGCCTAGAACCCATACACCATGTGATTGGTGGTAACGCCCACAAAGATGTTGACTGCAATGTAAAAGATTGACAAAAAAAGAGATATTGGTTAGAGATTGGCTCTGGGCCTCTCAGCACCTGACGTAATATTTGTGGTGTACTCTCACAGTTACACAAAGCTCAGAGCATGCAACATAATTTTTAGAAACATTAAACATATGGATTGTGGTATTCTAATAGCAGACTGCATAGAAACTAAGTGACAACAAATTGCCACAAAGCCCACAATTGATGACAAAATTCATGAACTTACTGATAAGGTCATGACTCTCTATGACAGTCATGCTCTTGTACATACAGTTGGGGCAAGAAAAAACACTTGCTTATTGACTGACAATTGAATAACATGAAATTAAAAACAACAGGTATGCAGCTCACAGATGTTTCAAGTCAAATCTGATGCCTAACAATTACAAAGTATATGCAAAGATGTGAAATAGGGTAAATCAGTATGTTTGCAAAGTCAAAATGAGGCATGCTTATTTTGCCGTGTGCAGCAATATGAGCCATATGATCTGTGGAAGAATTTCCATAGCGTAGGTATTGGAAAGACAAAAAGTTTAACTTTTTTCAGGTTTCAGGTGTTTGAATGAATGCAGTTTTTTATTTATTTATTTTTAAGCTGCAATAAATTATAACCTGTTAGAGCCCCCAGACCACGTATCTAACACCAGCACTTTTCACATAAGAACTTTATAATGAACTCAAAAATAAAAGTGATACACAATAATATCATCAACATTAATGTGATCAAAAAAGTTATAAACAGCTTAATATAAGACCTGACACACGATTTCATATTTATCTCATGAGTGTGATGTATGAGCATAATCCAGAAATTTGTTCCCCACTTTTCTTTTTTTAAAGAAAACACCTGTTGCATAAAAACTCTTTTGGCAACGGATACAGCAATGTCTCAGCTATTTTTTGATATAATCACTACCATAAATGATCACTTGCTGTATTGTGGGAGCAACTTTTGTATTTGTGTCTCCCGCAGGTCATTGGAAACAGTATGTGGCAGTCACCTCCAGCCTTTTGACATTGTGAAAATGCTGACCATAGGACAGGAGTGTCACAAAGTCCAAGGAAATTTGGAAATCACCGGGAGCAAGATTGGGAATAATGGTTCTCCAAAGTGCACTCCCATGTCAGTCCGCAGGGTTGTCAGTGATGACGGATGGTTGCCCAGTGCCTTCTTCAGTATGGATGCTTTGAGGATCTACAGAAAATTGCCTACACCAGTGATGGACCATGTGTTTGCTCATGACCTCTGAATTTCTTATAAGAAAACTGATTTCTCAACTGCTCACCCCAGCAACGAACAAATTTCTGCCAACGAGATATCAGTTTGTTGATGCCATCACTGTAGAATGTGTGACATTGCTGACACGCCACAACCTCACCTCTGCTTGCACACTTCATCACTATCAAAGAGAAGTCCTCAAAGTTATTCTTTAAGTTTTGGAAACAGAATGGGTCAAGTCAGGACTGTATGAAGGATGATTGATAACAGTGAGCCCAAGGCATTCAATTATTGCAGATGTCGCAGTGCTTGTGAGCAGTCTGGCTTCGTCATGCTGAAGGAGGGGTTGCTCTGTGTATGGATGAACTCTTCGAATTTATACTTTCAGTTTTCTGAGGATCTCTCTCGCACCGACATAGTTACGTTACACCTCTGCCACATTAGGTTCTAAAATTAGGAGCCCTCTAGCAGCATAGTGTTGCAACTTGTGTCTGCAAAGCAGGAAAATTGACCAAGTAATATGTAAGACGTGCAATACGTCATCCAATATTGAGAACAGAGTAAAAAATTCAGAGGCATTACTTTCTGCCACACACTTGTATTAATGCCAGTGCCCTTTACAGCCTTTTACCCATCTTCAGTGGGTATAATACTTGTTTCAGTTACACCTGTTGAAGATGGATGAAAGTGTGAAATGCTATTGGCATAAATAAAAGCACATGAAAAGTGGCTGGTTACTGTCATTTCTTAAAATAATATAATCCACAACCAATAAGGCTCAACAATCAGTAAAATGGATTGATTATTGTTAACATCATTTACTACTTTTTATAAGACAGAGAGGGAGTCCATAAGCTGACTAAAGTGCCTGTCCTGGGTGGAGCAGGTGTCAAAGGAAGAACAGGTGAATGAAAGAGTGGAGCAGGTATAATTGGAGGAGTGTTGCAACACAGAAGAAGGTGGGAGGAATAAAGTGCAAGAGCATGTGTAAGATGTTATATATGGATTTGAAGGGACTTGGGGTTGTTGGGGAAACCATGTGGATCAGGATCCATAAACATACAAGCCAAATCAGAATGAGGTTGGAGTGAGGTAGTGGAAGTAAGAAACTCTTAATATTCAACAACATCAGTTAACCAGCCTCAAAGGAGTGCGCTCTTCAATATCCCAGCCTGGGGTGGGTGAATCACATTATACTCTATGACTTCTTGCCCTTCACAGTCCCCTGAAATGTGCAATACCTTCCAAAACACCTATCTAGCTCTCCTAAAGTGGTAATTTGCTGGACACTCTACCTGTGAAACTTTCTGGTCCATTGTCATGCCACTGCTGCTTCTGACTCAATATCTTTTCCTTTGTTGATTTGAAGAAGGACCCTGGTTCCAGATGCTCAGCATGCAGTATGAATCATTGTGTGTTTTTTCTTGTCATCATTCTTATTTTATGTTCTGTACACTGTATCATTGATGTGGCTTATTTTTCAGTTTATTAATCATTTTATAATGCTCTTTGTTTTGTCATTTTTAATTGATGGTGCTTATGTAATGTACAGGTTTGCTGAAGGACACAGCTTTGAGGAACTGACCAGGTTTGCAGTAGATTTTATTCAGTGTCATTTCCCACAAGTGTGCTGCGAAGAGGAATTTGCTGAACTACCAAAAGAAGACCTGATAAAGTTCTTGTCCAGTGAACTTTTAAGAGTTGACACAGAATTCCAGGTAATCAAGAACGCTCTTAAAGAAAATTCACAAAATCACAGCGCATTTCAGTCACCTTATTCATGTATCATATGTTAAGGAGCTGCAAGGAACAGTTTTCCTCGTAAATTAGTTTGAATAATGCATATCGGGCAATTCACAGTTTTAGTCACATCCCCCCCCCCCCCTCCCCCCTTGAACGAGTGAGGTGGCGCAGTGGTTAGCACACTGGACTTGCATTCGGGAGGACGACGGTTCAATCCCGTCTCCAGCCATCCTGATTTAGGTTTTCCGTGATTTCCCTAAATCGTTTGAGGCAAATGCCGAGATGGTTCCTTTGAAAGGGCACGGCCGATTTCCTTCCCAATCCTTCCCTAACCCGAGCTTGCGCTCCGTCTCTAATGACCTTGTTGTCGACGGGACGTTAAACACAAACCACCACCACCACATTCCCCCCTCGTCACATCTCCCCCCCTTCCCCCCTCTCCATACCCTCTCTCCCTCTCCCCTGATCCATGGACCTTGCCGTGGTACCTGAATGATACAAATAGATGTACCATAGATGCAACCACAGTGGCTGGACATCTGTTGAGAGGTCTTACAAAAGTTTGGCTCCTGAAGAGGGGCAGCAGTCTCTTCAGTATTTGCAGGGGCAGTAGTCTTGACGATTGACTCATGTGGCCTTGTAACATCAGTCAACATTGTCTTACTGTGCTGGTATTGTGAACACCTGAAAGTAATGGGAAACTACAGCCATTATTTTTCCCAAGGGCATACAACTTTACTGTATAGTTAAATGATCATGGCATCCATTTGGGTAAAATATTCTAGAAGCAAAATAGTCCCCCATTCGGATCTATGGGCGGGGCCTTCTTAGGAAGATGATGTCATCAGGAAAAACAAAACTGGTGTTCTATGGGTTGGGGCATGGATGTTGGATCTTTTAATCAGGCAGGTAGGCTAGAAAGTTTCAAAAGGTAAACAGATAGGTCGAAGTTAGGTGTAATGGGAATTGGTGAAGTTGGCAAAACGAACAGGACTTTTGGTCAGGTGAGTACAGGATTATAAATAAAAAAGCAAATGGGGATAAATGCAATAGTAGATCTAATAATAAATATGAAAATAGGAATGCAGGTAAGCTACTATGAACAACATTAGTGAACGCATTATCATAGCCAAGATAGATACTAAGTCCACATCTGACACAGTAGTACAAATTTGTATGTCAGCTAGCTCCACAGATGATGAAGTAATTGAAAAAATATGTGCTGAGATAAAAGAAATTATTCAGATAGTTAAGGGAAAGAGAAATTTAATTGTGATGGGGGACTGGAATTCAGTAGTAAGAAAAGGAAGAGAAATAAAGTTAGTAGATTGAATAAGGACTAGGGGAATGGAATGAAAGAGCAAACTGCTTGGTAGAATTTTACACACAGACTAATTTTAAATATTGCTAATACTTGGTCTAACAATCATGAAAAGAGGTCATGTGCATAGAAGACATGTGGAGACATTAGAAGATATCAGATGATTGTGTAGAGCAAAGAAAAATTGCCACATTCGGACTTCACAGCATGATTCCTCAAATCCTAGCAATACAATTTCGTCCTGTGCATATTATGAACAATAAATGGACGTTAAAGATGGGCAGTCTGTTCACACTACAATCACATGTACAGTAAGTACTGCTGTCAGGATACAGTAGTAGTGCTGTGCAGTTAGTGCAGTGGCTGGCATTTTGGGTTAACATGCAGGAGGTTGAGGGTTCGATTCTGAGTTGAGGCTTATTTGTTTTTATTTGTTAAAAGTGGTCCGTGTAGTGTGGTATCGGGCATCTTTTATCATTGTACTGTGATTATAGTGGGTCAGCTACAAAACATTTGCAGTTACACACTACTAACACGGAAATGAAAATACAGTCATTTTCATTGGCCAGCTTTTAAAGAAACCTTTCACGTGCCGTGGATGCAAATTGTTTTGCACTGCAGCATCTACAAGATTCCAAACTTGTTTTGTGTGTACCCTTATCCAATGGTTCCATCAATTAATACCAAATGGTATTCTTGGCACATTCAGGACCATTACATTTCAGTAGAGCCTTACGTCACCAGTAGGGCTAGCAAACTGGTTTCCAAATAATTTCGATTGGACCATTGAGGTAGGTTACACAGAAAACAGATTTGCAATTTAGTAGGTGCAGTTGGTCCATGACATGCAAAAGGCTTCTTTAAAAGTTCACCAGTCAAAACAATTGTATTCCATTTCTGTGTTTGTAGTTCGTAACTGCAAATGTTTTGTATAAGGCCCACTGTAATCACTATTAAGATGCCAGATATCGTACCATGCAGACTACTTTTAGCAAATAAAAGCGAGTAAACCTCGACCCAGAATTGAACCCTCGACCTCCTGCATGCTAATCTAAAATGTTATCCACTGCGCCAACTGCACAGCACTGCTCTTATCTGCTGACAGAGGCAGCTATCGTAGGTATGATTAAGTGCTGCCAGATTGCCACTCTTCAATGTTAATTTACTGCTCGAAATATGTGCAGGACGAAATTTTGTGAGAGACATCTTTGTGTTGCCAGTATGTGAGGAATCGCATGTAAGACCGAGATTTTGGAACCAGGTTTTAAACTGTAAGATATTTCCAGTGACAGATGTGGAAATTGCAAAAAGTTAGGAAATTAGGAAGATTAGACCTGGTTAAATTGAAAGAACCAGAGGTTGTTGAGAGTTCCAGAGTGAGCTGTAGGTGACTAATGACTTCAATAGGATAAAGGAATACAGTAAAAGATGAATGGGTAGCTTTGAGAGATGAAATGGACAAGGCTTAGTAGAAATCCTTGGATATTGCAAAAGATACTGGATTTAATTGATAAAAAGAGAAAAATAGAAAAATGCAGTAAACGAAGCAGACAAAAGGAAATACAAGCATCTAAAAAATGAGATTGACGAAAAGAAGGTAAGAAGGAATAGCTAGAGGACAAATATAAGTCTATAGGAGCTTTTATAGCTGTGGTAAAGATAAAAACCAACTACTGAAAGGTGGAAGAAGTATGTAGAGGGGTGTAGTATAGAAAATTAGGAGGATATAGATTAAGATGAAATAGGAGATAAGATACTGTGAGAAGAATCTGACAGACCACTGAAAGACCTAAGTTGAAACAAGGCACCTGTAACAGGTGTCATTTCCTCAGTCTCAGTGGTATTCATGGGAGAGCCAACCATGACAAAACTATTCCACCTGGTGTGCAAGATATATGAGACAGGTGAAATACCATCAGACTTCAAGAAGAACATAATTCCAATTCCATAGAAAGAAGGTGCTGAAGGTTGTGAATATTATCCAACTATCAGTTTAATATGTCATGGTTGCAAAATATTACCTCAAATTATTTACAGAAGAATGGAAAAACTAGTGGAAGCCAACCTCATGGAAGATCAGTTTGGATTCCAGAGAAATGTAGAAACACATGGGGGCGATATTGACCCTATGGCTTCTTTTACAGGATAGGTTAAGGAAAGGCAAACTGATGTTATAGAATTTGTAGACTTACAGAAAGCTTTTGAAAATATTGATTGGAATACACTCTTTGAAATTTTAAAGATAGCAGGGGTAAAATACAGGGAGTGAAAAGTAGTTTGCAACTTGGGCAGAAACCAGGCAGCAGTTATGAGAGTCGAGGGTTATGAAAGGGAAGCAGTCGTTGAGAAGTGAGTGAGACAGGGTTGTAACCTATCCTCAGTGTTATTTTAATCCATGCATTGAGCAAACTGTAAAAGAAAGTGAGAGGTTCAGGGAGAATAAATAAAAATGTTGAGCTTGTGTATGGGATTGTAATTCCATCATGGACGTCAAAGGACTTGGAAGAGCAGTAGGAGAGGGCCTTGAAAGGCAGATGTAAGATGAACATCAACAAAAACAAAACAAGGGTAATGGAATGTAGTCAAATCAAATCAGGTGATGCTGAGGGTATTAGATAAGGAAACAAGACACTTGAAGTAGTAGATAAGTTTTGCTATTTGGGCTGTAAAATAACATAATCGTTGAAGTAGAGAGGATATAAGATGTAGACTGGCAATGACAAGAAACGCGTTATGAAGAAGACAAAATGTGTTAAAATTGAAGGTAGATTCAAGGCCTACAAAGTCCTTTCTGAAGGTATTTGTCTGAAGTGTAGCCTTGTTTGGGAATGAAGATTAGATGGTTGGATCACATAATAATGAGGAGGTGCTGAAGAGAATTGAGAGAAAAGAAATTTGTGGCATAACTTGATTAAAAGAAAAGATCAGTTGGTAGGACACATTCTGAGAGATCAAAGGATCACAAATTTAGTATTGAAGGAAAGTGCGGGGGTAAAAATCATAGAGGGAGACCAAGAAATGAATATATTAAGCAGATTCAAAAGGATGTAGGTTGCAATAGTTATTTGAAGATGATGAGGGATGGCACACCAAAAAATCTGTCCCGTACAGCCTAGCCACCCTTGGATGACACATCTGTAATGATGATAACTTCCTTGCCAAAGACTTCACACAGGCCTTCACAGACAGGCAATATCTCCCAAACCTAGTCCACAAACATATTTCCCATGCTATGTCCTCATACATGGCCAATCCTTCCACCACCGACAAGAATCATCTACAAGGGAGTGCGACTCTTGTCATCCAGTGTCACCCCAGACTGGAGCAGCCCTTCGCCAGGGCTTTGATTTACATTTACATCTACATCTATAGCTATACTCTGCAAACCTCTGTGAAGTGCATGGCAGATGATACGTCCCATTGTACCAATTATTGTTTCTTTCCATTCCATTCATGTATGGAGTGCAGGAAGGATGACTGTTTGAATGCCTCTGTGAGTGCAGTAACTATTCTAATCTTATCTTCATGAAACCTATGTGAGTGATACATAGAGGTTGTAATAATTACCAGACAAATCTTTTAAAGCCACTTTTTGAAATTCTGTTAATAGACGTTATTGGGCTAGTTGTTTATTTTCAAGAGCCTTCTAGTTCAGTTCCTTCAGTACCTCATGGGTCAAACGAATCTTTGATCATTTTTGCTGCCTTTCTCTGTAGTCCTATTTGGTAGGGGTCTTGCACACTTGAACAGTATTCTAGAAGCAGTCGCATGAGTGATTTGTAAGATTCTCCTTCGTATACTGATTGCACTTCCCCAGTATTCTACCAATAAACCAAAGTGTATCACCTACTTTCCCGATGACTGAGCCTGTGTGTTCATTACATTTCATATCTCTATAAAGTGTTGCACCCAGGTATTTGGACGAGTTGATTGATTCCACTGGTGACGCATTGATATTATAGTCATACGATACTACTTTTTTTATTTTGTGAAGTGCACAATGATTATCTCCCATCTTGCCCTGAAGTGAGGGACAGCCTATCAAAGATCCTTCCCATCCCTTGTAAAGTGGTATTCCATCGCCCTCCCAACCTACACGACATCCTAGTCATCCCTATGCCAGCCCCACTTCCAACCCCTTTCCACAGATGCCACATACCTGTGGCAAACCAGTGTGCAAGACCTGCCCAATCCACCCACCCAGTATCTCCTACACCAGTCCTGTCACAGGCTTAGCCTACTCCTTCAGAGGCCAGGCTACCTGTGAAAGCAGCTATATCGTATATACCAGCTCTACTGCAAACACTATGCAACCTTGTATGTTGGTATGACTGTTGACCAACTGTCCGCCACTGCCAACCTGATGTCAAGAACAAAGTTGACCACCCAGTGGCACAACATGCTGCTTAGCCCAACATGCTCAATTTCAGTGGCTGCTTCACAGCCCAAGCCATCAGGATTCTTCCCTCCACCACCATCTTCTGTGAAATACGCAGATGAGAGCTATCCTTACAACACATCATCCGCTACCACAATTGTCCTGGCTTCAGTCTAAGGTATCCCGTTGTTCCCACACCCTCCACTCGACACTTTCCCCTTCCTCCGTCCTGTCACCCCCTATCAATTCATGTCCCCACGTTGCCTTCAGTGTATGCTGCTTCTCACCAGCTGTCCAAATACCTGCTACCTTTCCATCCCCCATTCCTAGCCAGCTAATGGGCTGCCTCCCTCCTTGCCACTAACCAGCCACTCCCAGTCCGTCTCCCTGCTTCCTGCCTACTCCTCCCTCCACCTACCCCACCCGACACCACCCCGACCACAACCAGTCTACCTGCTGCAAAAAGGCATTGGCACTGTCAGTCTAGCTTGCACCATGCAGGGGCTTAGATGTATGTGTTTTTTGTTTTACTCTAGTTTGTCAAAGGATAAAATCTAAAAACTTTTGTGTGTGCCTGTCAACAAACTCAACACTTCTGCGTATTGGTGAGTGGTGTCCTTTAATCATAAAGTATTAACAGTCACATTTGATTTGAACCAGTAATCGGTTGTGGCTTTACAGCCATGGTCAGATGTATAAACCTATCTGTTGAGATAAAATAAAATGTGACCCTTAACATGAATTCAAAGATTTATTTAAGTTATCAACGTCACCAGTCTCCTTCAAAGGCCAGTATTGGAATCATGTTTTTGAGCTTTATTCAAAGGCTTTGGTACTTTGTGCTGTGGTTAGGCATTTAATTTGTTACTTAAAATAAACAACTGACTGTGGATAGTGAAGACACTGAGTAAAGCACATGACATTCATGTAAAAGACATGTAAGTAGTTCAATTTTTTACGTGCATATATGTGTAGGTGGGGTGAACATGGAATAGATGAGGGAATAGAAAAGGTGAAAGGAAAGGAATGATTAGACTTAAGGAAATGATGGAACATAAGGGAATGCAGTAGGAATATGGTGCCAAAGAATGCTCACTCAGATGCAAACAGCAGTAGTTGCATGATTCCCATGAACATACCAGGGAAGAAGAGCTTGATGAGTACAAGAGTGAGAGAGACCGTTAGTATGAATAGTGTGGATGAGGATCCATGACCTATAAGCCTACCATAACTCAGTGGAGGAAGGACGAAGTGGAAAAGCTGCTGTGTTGACGTAACATTGGGCAGGATGAGAACAGTGACAGAGGTAGATGTTTGACAAAGACTGGCATGAACTGATGTCAGGATGATTTCAGGACTGAAAAGAACTGTCTGTGGACAACTTGATAAATGACTTGGCCATGGAATGATGTCATATCAAGGATGAGTACCGAGCTGTGAAGCATATCACCTATCATCTTCAAACACACAGAAGCTGGTTTAATCATTGCAGGAAACTGAAAGAATAGAAAAGATTCCAGGTAATTGTTCATGGCAGTTTTCAACAACAAAGGAAGATATATTTCTGAAACTTTGTTTACTCAAAAGACACAATTGCCTCTTACCTCCACATGGGCAGAGGACATTCTTATTGATTATGTGTGATTGTAAGGTGTAAACAAACAGCTGAAAGCCATCTGTCCAGACCTCTGGTGACCACAGTGGCTTCAAGGCTGAGGATGTTAAAGATAAGGTCAGAAAACTTAATTCCATTTTTCCAAAATTGTTTAACTGAAGAAGATTAGTGTCCTTGGCTTTGAGAAACAGCTGAAATACTAAAACTGAACAAAGCTCTCCCATCTGATGGAATCCCCATCAAATTCTATTCTGACCTGGCAGGTAGGTTAGTGTCTCTTCAACCATAATCTACTGTACAACCCTTAAACAAAATACTGCTCTTTGTAGAATCTTAGAACATCTCACAGCAAGAACAGGCTGTTGAGGGGGGGATCCATTAAGTCACATTGGTGGGCTCCACTGGGATTGCAGATGATTGCGCTAGCTCACCATTAGTTCCCGTCTCAAGGCTGATGTGCAGTGGGAACTTCAGTTCTAGAAATTTAGCATGTTGTTGACAGCAATTGGCCACCCACTTGAGTAAATGTAAGAAATGTTAACATAGGTCATAGCTATACAATTTCATAACAAGGTCTTCCCGAAAAATATAACTTCATTAACCCTGAGGTATCCCAGTGGCTAAGATCAGGACTTCCAGTAAGCCATCTGTTGTGATGGTAGTGTAAATAATCACCAAATGTAGTACCCCGGTTGGAAGGTTTCCAGTGGTTCTTCCTTTTTAATTTTCTATTTAATTTCACCAATTATTATCAGTGCTGGAACTAAATTTAACCGAGCAAGGTGGCGCAGTGGTTAGACACTGGACTCGCATTCGGGAGGACAACGGTTCAATCCCGCGTCCGGCCATCCTGATTTAGGTTTTCTGTGATTTCCCTAAATCGCTCCAGGCAAATGCCGGGATGGTTCCTTTCAACGGGCACGGCCGACTTCCTTCCCCGTTCTTCCCTAATCCGATGAGACCAATGACCTCGCTGTCTGGTCTCCTTCCCCAAAACAACCAACCAACCAACTAAATTTAAATTAGGAAGCGAATGTTTAATCACATTTTATACAACTTTTTTTAGTTTCCTGGAAATACTGCTGCATTAGATTCTAGATGATGAGTGCTAAGATTGTAACCAATAATAAATACATGTCCACTGTACAATAGATATGTGACGTCTGTGGATGAGGTATTGAATTAATATGGTAATGGAAAGCCCGTGGTGAAATATAAATAATTTAATTTTTCAGCGTATTTGTCCACTGTAGTGGGTGATTTCGCTTTCAGTTGATATACACTTTCTAAAAGTTTTGTAAGGCCCTGGGCAAAGCATACTTTGTAGTGGACATTCTCTTCCAAACGTCTGCATGCTTCTGCCACCTGTTCACCGATGTTTGAACTTCCATGATGTGCACAAAGTGTTGGTCGTGCAAAGATTGTGGCTGACTGTGACCACGTAGATTTTAGAATTCTGCACATCTTTTTCTAAATGTTCAGTGAAAGTCTGGTATTCTTTCCTGTTGAAAGAGGTTTCAATAATTTCAAAACCATTTAGAATCATAAGTTAGCAAACCCCCCATGAACCATGGACCTTGCTGTTTGTGGGGAGGCTTGCGTGCCTCAGCGATACAAGATAGCCATACTGTAGGTGCAACCACAATGGAGGGGTATCTGTTGAGAGGCCAGACAAGCGGGTGGTTCGTGGAGAGGGGCAGCAGCCTTTTCAGTAGTTGCAGGCGCAACATTCTGGGTGATTGACTGATCTGGCATTGTAACATTAACCAAAATGGCCTTGATGTGCTGGTACTGTGAATGGCTGAAAGCAAGGGGAAACTACAGCTGTAATTTTTCCCAAGGGCATGCAGCTTTACTGCATGGTTAAATGATGATGGCATCCTCCTGGGTAATATATTCTGGAGGTAAAATAGTCCCCCATTCGGATCTCTGGGTGGGGACTACTCAGGAGGACATCATTATCAGGAGAAAGAAAAATGGCATTCTACAAATTGGAGTGTGAATGTCAGATCCCTTAATCAGGCAGGTAGATTAGAAAATTTAAAAAGGAAAATGGATAGGTTAAAGTTACATATAGTGGGAATTAGGGAAGTTTGGTGGCAGAGGGAACAAAACTTTTGGTCCAGTGAATACAGGGTTATAAATACAAAATCAAATAGGGATAATGCAGGAGTAGGTTTAATAATGAATACAAAAATAGGAGTGTGGATAAGCTACTATGAAGGAGTAAGGAATGAAAGAAGAAGCGACGTGGTAGAATTTTGCTCAGAGCATAACTTGATCATAGCTAACACTTGGTTTAAGAATCATGAAAGAAGGCTGTATACATTGAAGAGGCCTGGAGACTCTGGAGGGTTTCAGATAGATTATATAATGGCAAAACAGAGATTTAGGAACCAGGTTTTAAATTGTAAGATGTTTCCAGGGGCAGATGTGGACTCTGACCACAATTTATTGGTTACGGACTGTAGACTAAAACTGAAGAAACTGCAAAAAGGTGGGAATTTAAGGAGATGGGACCTGGATAAACTGAAAGAACCACAGGTTGAAGAGACTTTCAGAGTGAGCATTATGGAACGATTGACAAGAATGTGGGAAAGAAATACAGTAGATTAAGAAAGGGTAGCTTTGAGAGATGAAATAGTGAAGGCAGTAGAGGATCAAGAAGGTAAGAAGATGAGGACTAGTAGTAATCCTTGGTAACAGAAGAGATACTGAATTTAATTGATGAAAGGAGAAAATATGAAAATACAGTAAATGCAGCAGGCAAAAAGGAATACAAACATCTCAAAAATGAGACTTACAGGAAGTGGAAAATGGCTAAGCAAGAATGGCTAGAGGACAAATGTAAAGATGTAGAGGCATATATCACTAGGGGTAAGATAGATACAGTCTACAGGAAAATTAAAGAGACTTTGGAGATAGAACTACTGATAGCCTTGGGAGAGCCAGCCCTGAAAAAACTCTTACCATCTGGTGAGACAAGCCAAATACCCTTAGACTTCAAGATGAATATAATAATTCCATTCCAAAAGAAAGCAGATGTTGACAGGTGTGAAAATTACCAAACTATCAGTTTAATAAGTCACGGCTGCAAAATACTAACACGAATTCTTTGTAGACAAATGGATAAACTGGTAGAAGCTAACCTTGGGAAAGATCAATTTGAATTCTGTAGAAATGTTGGAACACGGGAGGAAATACTGACACTACAAGTTATCTTAGAAGTTAGATTAAGGAAAGGCAAACCTATGTTTCTAGCATTTGTAGACTTAGAGAAAGCTTTTGACAATGTTAATTGGAATACTCTCTTTCAAATTCTGAAGGTGGCACGGGTAAAATACAGGGAGTGAAAGGCTATTTACAATTTGTAAAGAAAGCAGATGGCAGTTATAAAGAGTCAAGGGGCATGAAAGGGAAGCAGTGGTTGGGAAGGGAGTGAGACAGGGTTGTAGCCTATCCTCAATGTTATTCAATCTGTATACTGAGCAAGCAGTAAAGGAAACAAAAGAAAAATTTGGAGGAGGAATTAAAATTCATGGAGAAGAAATTAAAATTTTGAGGTTCGCTGATGACATTGTAATTCTATCAGAGACAGCCAGGGACCTGGAAGAGCAGTTGAACGGAATGGACAGTGTCTTGAAAGGAGGATACAAGATGAAGATCAACAAAAGCAAAATGAGGGTAATGGAATGTAGTCAAATTAAATCAGCTGATGGTCAGGAAATCATTTCTGACAGTATTTGTATTGAGTGTAGCCATGCATGGAAGTGAAACATGGATGATAAATAGTTTAGACAAGAAGAGAATAGAAGCTTTTGAAATTTGGTGCTACAGAAGAATGCTGAAGATTAGATGGGTACATCACATAACTAATGAGGAGGTACTGAATAGAATTGGGGAAAAAAATTTGTGCACCACTTGACTAGAAGAAGGGATCAGTTGGTAGGACATGTTCTGAGGCATCAAGGGGTCACCAATTTAGTATCAGTGCGGAGGGTAAAAGTTGTAGAGGGGCCAAGGGATGAATACACAAAGCAGATTCAGAAGGGTGTAGCTTGCAGTAGTTACTTGGGGATGAAGAAGCTTGCCCAGGATAGAGTAGCAGGCTGTGTCAAACCAATCTCTGGACTGAAGACCACAACAACATCAACAAGAAGTTAGCAAAATTACAGTTCCCATGGCAAAGTCTCAAAAAATTGTTAGCGACGGTGGACAAAATGTCTAACACCATCATCAACTTTGGTTTCGTATGACAATTCATGTTTTGCTTGTGTGTTGTTTCGAAATGTTTTCGCTCATATTTACAATAGTGTGTTGTTGGTAACTACTCGGCATTGTTTCAACAATGATCAGGAATTATAAAGAAAAAGTCATTGTGAAGGAGAGTGTAGAAATTCTGGAAAATAGTGACATATTCAATATTGAAGAACTTGGATGTAATGACAGTTTTTCTTCAGTGACTGACAGCTATGACGAGCTTTCCCAGATACTGGGTTGTGTCAAGGAGGAAAGTTGAGATGAAGATAATCATGAGGATTGGCCTGATTTTCGTATACTGAAGCATGATTGGCATGATTTTTGTATACTGAAGCATGCACAAAGAAAAATTAACCAGGAGTATTTTTGCATGAGGTTATCAGTAAAATGTCTTGGTCTTCCTGAAGAGAAAACTTTGGATCCATGCAACTGCCATCAATGTATCACAGAATTGTGGATTATGACATGAAAGTGGACTATGAAGGAGAGACTCAGACCTTGAAATCAAGGTACCCCAGAATATGTTTAAGCAAAGTGTAGAAATGAATGGAAACTGTAGAGGATATGAGATATGATTCTATGGACCATTTACCATCCTTTGAGCAGCAGAAATGAGCATCTAGATGTAAAAATCTTGGGCGGAGAGCTATAACATATATGCAATATGCCAAATTCACGCTCTATCTCTGTATAGGAAGAGGGCACAATTGCTTTCTAAAATTCCATACAAAATAATCTTTGCATGAAAACACAGTGTCACAGCAAAATTTCACTTTTGTAAAGCTTTTTCTTATCAATTTTCATAACTAACAATGTAAGGAAATGACAGATTGCTACTTTCTTTAAAGATGACACATTAATTTGCAGACATACACAATTAAAAGACACATGCACATTAGCTTTCAACCACAGCCTTAGCCAGAAAAAGAAAGAGAAACACGCACCATTCATTCATACGAGATAGCACCCCTCACACACACATGACCACCAACTTTGGCAGCTCAGAACAGAATGCAGCTGTCACATGGAATGGACACAGCAATCTGGAGGGGATCGGGAAGGGAAAGAGGAAGGGATAGCAGTGTATGGGTGGGGGGAGAGAGGAGCGCTGTTTGGCCGAGTGTGCAGGGACTAGACTGCCAACAGGTGCAATGTCGGGAGGCTGTAGGGCAGGGAGGTGAGGAAAACAGAACAGAAAAGGGGAGGAGCGAGGAAAGATTAAAATTTCATAAGTATTTTACAAGAATATTATTTAAACATTCCACTCCCTTAAAAACAGATGTCACAATAAATTTAGAGATTAAATGTATGCAATAAAATATTCTGATAACTGTATTATACCTTTAAGTCACAGCGTCCTCTGTACTGGACAAATCATAAGTTATATTTCGATGGCCCAGTTTTGGTTTCTGTTATATGAAAAAATTTCTAATTAAGCTCTTCTTGGACACTAAATTAGATAATTTTCTTCCCAGAAATGAAAAAGAAAGCCTGAAAGGACTAAGGAGTAAAGATGAAAACTAACCATATAGTTGGCACAGACACACAAACAAGCCTGAGAACATTGCAGAACTGACAATGTTCTCAGTGTTGTTTGTGTTCCTGTTGATGACTCAGCAGCTCAATAATCATTGAGTTGTTATCCTATCTCCTCAAATTATTTAAGGCAATTAATTGGTAGATGTATCTGTATCATACAATAACATACCTTTCTCTCAAATGCATTGCCGTTACTGCCATAACTGTTGTTATTTAATTAAATTTAAAAACCCATGAGCTATTCAGCCTGTAGAATAGGTAATCCAAAAATTTACAGGTCTCACTTACACAAAATTCACACACTAGTTTTTATGCTGCTGTTCAAACACAATAAAATAAGCTTCTGTACTTAACATGTAATTAAGTTTCCAACACTAGCATGCTTACAAACATGCTTACAAACAGCAAATCAGCAGGTTTTTTTTGTGACATAGTGGCTTTATGGAGTACAGAGCAAGCTAATTATTTTCTACACAAGTAAATGGATATAGAAAATAATATGTGGAGATTTTAAAAAAAGCATTTTCACCATTGATGGACCATAATTGAGATATATACAGATGCCATTTATAGTAGTTTTTCATTTTGCTTTTGTCCATCACATTCATCCTTGAAGATGCTTCTGGAAATCAGGATCTGTGGAACATATAAGTGTGCGCACACTGTTTTCTCACTCCTAAAGATATTTGAGAGGTATAAGTATATACTTATACTAACAAAGAGATAGAGGGGCTGGCCAGTACTTACCTCAGCTCAGTACAGCCGATAGATACACACAAAACAAAACCGAAAATTTATGTTTCTAGCTTTCGGAACAAATGTTCCTTCATCAGGGAGGAGAGAGGGGAAAGAAAGGGAAGAAGGGAAAGGAGATTCAGTTACTCACAACCCAGGTTATGAAGCAACAGGGAAAGGAAAATAGGGAGGGTAGCAAGGATGGAGGCATGGTTGTCAGAGGGAAGCCAAAGATATTCTACTGTAAGTACTGTGCCAGCTTCAAACCAAAGAGGATGCATACAGAAGTAAAGAGGTATATAGTATAAAGATAAACACAACTATGCAGGATGAAAAGATGCGTGAATGGCTAAGAGGAAAGGGAAAGAGGAGAAGACTGAAGAGTAAATGGGAGTGAGGTTGTTTAACGTAGGTTCAGTCCAGGGGAATGGCGGGATGAAAGGATGTGTTGGAGTGCAAGTTCCCATCTCCGCAGTTCAGAGGGACTGGTGTTGGGTGGGAGAAGCCAAATGGCACATACGGTGTAGCAGGTTCCTAGGTCCCTAGAATTATGCTGCAGGGCATGCTCCGCTACTGGGTATTGGGCATCTCCTAGGCGGACAGTTCATCTGTGTCCGTTCATGCGCTCAGCCAGTTTAGTATATACTTAAACTTAGTATAAACTTAGTATATACTTAAACTTAGTAAATACTATTCCTAGCTTTCAGAGCTTCTGAAAAAGTACAATATTAATCAATATTGTTGTTATTTGGAGTAATTGCAGATAAATACTCATGAGGCAGATTGAAGTCAAACATGCCCATTTTATCAAGAAAAAAGATTGTCTGTGAATCCTATGATCATATACCTGAAGAGGGCATAAAATGTTTATAGAAGTGTACTTTTTCTTATGTAGGTATTTCAAGCTGCAATGCGCTGGATCATGCATGATGTTGTACAGCGACGATGTTACGTGTTTGAGATATTGTCTAAAGTGCGCCTCCCACTACTTTCCCTGTGTCTTCTAGATCGTGCTATTTCAGAGTGCACTGACAGCAGCTTAGAGGTAAACAATTTTAATCTACTTTGTTATAGTATTTTTACAAATGAAGGGGTCGGAGAGATATAGAGATATAGTCATAAGCCACATCGAACTAGTTTTGAGATACAGCGAGTTTAAAGTTCCATAGAGGTCTGAAAATGTTTAATACAAAATAGAAACCTTATTTCTACTGCAAACACTTGCTTAATACTTGCAAAGCATGTTGTTAAATAGTCAACTCTCTGTATGCTATAAAATATTAATTTTAGAATGATTCTAATTAAGATGTAGTCAGCGGTGGCTTATGACTATATATCCCAAAAAATTAATTAAAATATAAAGTATGAATTTGTAAGGATTTATTTTAACTACTCTTACACAGCAAGCAGAATATATAATTTTTACACATTAATATATACATATCAGGTATCTGTGATGTATAAATTACTTTTTCATTTACACAGTTACATCAAGGAAGCTCCTCTACCTCATTATTGTACACGTTATTTCCAGTACATGACCGAAAGAAAGCTTGATTTGGTGCAGGTATGAACGGCATAAGAGACAGTACATCATCAATTTTTTTCTGGATAATTGGTAGTGGCCTTCTGTACTTTATTGGCAGCTGATATGGATTTGGTTCAACTAGCTTTTCTTTTTGACATGAATATCCACTGACATGAAAGCTCCTATGTCTGAATAAGAGTGCTTTATACTTAGCTTGAAGGGATCTTCAGACTCAAACTTAAATTGAGTAGCTTCACTGAAATGGTGGGGGATCTCCAGATGTGGATTCTGTATGTTTTGAGGTCAATGTTTTCAGGCTTTCCAGACTTCTGAAGTCTTCTCTTTCCATTTTAGTTACAATGGAATGTTTTGGACTCACAGATTTTATTACTTCTGCCCATTCATCTGGAATGTACACTATTGGGCGTCTGTTTCTTGCGTACTGTTCAGCGAAACTAAAATCATGATCGCAAGATAGCATGGTGTGACCTACCACAGGGAAGTAATGCTGGACAGAATCAAATCTTTTGGGAGAAACAAGGGACCTTTCCAAAGCAATATTAGTCCAATTCTTTGTCTGACTCTTGCAGTTGTCTATGATTATGTGGAAATGTTTTGTCTGAGGATTAGTTATCTGCAAGTACTTCAATAAGCAGCTCCCAACCTCATCTGAACCCCGTCCTCCATCTTTCTCGCTCCACAGAAACATATAATCATTATTTGATCCACAGTCGTGGATACCATAGTTGTATGTCCATATTTTCCTCTTGTAAAATGCTGGACCTACTGTTAGTTTAGGGGTGGGGAATGTTTGCTGCATGTCCATTGCTATCGCATGATGCTCTTTCGAATTTTCTTTAGCCAGAACAGTTAAAGACGCAATCATATTTTGTCCCCCGTCAGCCTTTTTGAGATGCAGTTCATGTTTTTGTTTCCTTTCTGTGACTTCTTCTGCACATAATTCTGGGTTATTTATAGCAATTAGAAATCCATCACATTTTGAACAGGTGTCACTTTTTGGTAGTTTGAAGCCTATATTAAATTCAGATACGAAAATTTCTCTGAATTTACTTTCAGATACTGCAGGAACCTAGTTTTCCTTGCAGTATTCTGAGTATTTATCTCGAAATAAGGAAGCAATTGTGAGATCACAATCCAAATACACTTTATTAGGGTTCTGTTGCCTACTGTAATGACTGATATATTTCGATATGGCATTGAGAAATTCTCTAACACTTTGTACAGCTTTGTCTTGAAATTTATATGGGTAGTTTCCATGTTTTCCTTAAAGAAAAAAAAAAGATGAGCTTATATCCTCTTCCTAATAGAAATATTTGTATAGTACTCAGTTTGAGTACATCCCTAACTTATAGCACAGAGTGACATACAAACCTCTTCCATCTTCTTTTGGCACTGCAAATCTCTGCTTCGTTTGATGTTGCAAATTCCTCACTCTTCGTGAATGTATCTGTAAGCCAAGAACCCTTAGGAAAGCTTCCTTGCAGATCATGACTTCTATTCCGCATACCCTCACATTATAAGAAAATGTAACATCCCTGGATGATATTTTCTTGGAAGTCTTTTTTGGATAGCTTTGAAAGAAATTATGACAAATATAACAAAATGAAATAAATGTACAAAATATTAAACCATTTGCATTTAAATAGTGAACAAACCTCCGCTTTTTCGGTTCCATTTTCATACAGCTCATCAGGTAAGTATTCAGGGCATTAAAGTTTCTTATGTCCCAAAATGAATGAAAAATGTTTTCTTCTTCTGAAAGCAGTTTTGTGAAGCATTTAATTGAGCAAGTACAGGGACTTCCTATAGTAGCAGCCTGAACAGTCTTGTGTGCTTTTAAAGACTTATACTGCTGACCAGCATTTCATCGACATTTTGCTTTATTTTTCTTCCACTGATCAATATTTCGATTTCTTTTCCATGAAGGCTTTGTTTTTTTGGGTGATTCTTCATTTATTCTACTTATTTCAAAGTATAATATGAAGAGCAAAATAGTCTAAGAATTTGTGTGAGATATAGTCATAAGCCACACAAAACATTAAATTTCGCTAAAATCACATTAATAAGAAAATATTTTCTACACATCTTTTGCCTTTGAAACTACATTATTGCACCATTAAGCAGTAATATAAATGTGCCCATCAAGTTTCATCATTAACACACAGGATGGCTGTGAAATGTGTTGCCAATGTTAAGAGAAACAAAGTCACAAGCCACAGGAAATTAATCACCAGAAATAAACCGTTTAATTTCCTTATCGAAACATCATCTGAACTGGAACTGCTGGTCAATGGATGCCAAGATTCATCACTGTCAGGATGCAAAGGGTAAAGCTCTTCACTTCCACTACTGTCTGTGTCAAATATGCGTTGAAGACCCGAAGACGCTTCAGACGTTCCTGACCCACCCGCCATTTTGCCGTGGCTTGTGACTATGTATCTTCTGAAACTACCACCAAATGGCACAGCATAGAACTGCACTCCATCATAGCCTGCCATCTGTTGCAGTAACAAGGAACTTTTTCAACTCATTGTGAAGAAGACATTGTTAAGAATGCCGCAACATGAAAAACTCAATTTCGTGAAAGTTGTGGCTTATGACTATATCTCCCCGAGCCCTTCAAATAATATAGAGAAAAGTGCAGTGACAAATTTCTGTAAGCAATAGAGCATTGGTGTGGACTTTGAGCATTGATGTGGATTCAATAAAGAAGCATTTCAGGGAAAGGAAATAATTAACTTATCCAGAACTATGCCTTCATTAACTTTGGATCAAATCTCGCAACCATGTCAAAGGATGTACTCCGTGGATGTGCTGCGTATGAATATTGTGTTGGGATTAGCAGAGAGCAGTGGTTGTCTGTCTTAGATGACATTGAACTGATAATTAAACAATAATGAAAAAACACGAGAATTCACATGCTAAAGCACTTCATGGCAGTGTGATCAGAAGTTAAATAGTACTAGCCTCATTAATTACATTACTTTATTTTCTTGTAATGGAATAAGTCCTCTTTTTGTATGCTGATAATAACTGTGATCCATTAAGAGACTTACCAGTTCCATTTCAGTGTATGCTCAGTGAGAATCAGAATTTTTTTTCACTTTTGCATTCATCTTAGGCCAACATTTGTTAACAAATGTTTTGACATTTTGGCTGCATAAGTGGGTGGCATTGTTAAAGGTTTGCCCTCTGTTGCTAGTAACAAGCTGCGACCTGTCACATTGACGTCTGATGGCTCTTCCCCTTGTCACCCGCAACAGTTGTTAGCTTCAGCACGGGAATCCAGGATCCATTTACTTTGAGTCTTTTTATTTCTTGTTAAAGTTATTGTCATATTTGTGACTTTCTTATGCTTTACTGAACAAATGGTCATGGCAGTTCTTCGCAACCTGTGTGTAAGTGAATTTTATGATGTGATTGGTCTTGCACAGCACGTGCTCTGCCATGGCCAATTTTTCCAACTGTCCTAACGTGCACTGTTGTTCGGTGGTCCTGGTATCATAGTATCGTCCAGTCGTTCCAACATACCAATTTATACTGTATATTCTTGATGTTAGGAGTGGGTCCATTTTGTTCTTTGCCAATCTGAGACATTCTTTGATCTTCTTGTTCAGTTTGTAAATGGGGCTTTAATGCCATGTTTGCACAGTATGTTGCTGTTCTGTGTCATCCTGGAAATGTATGACTGAAAGGCTGTACCTAACATTTCTTCTACCAATGTGTTACCTTGCCAGGTGTGTGACACTTCTTATGCAACTGGTGGAGTATCCATTACTCATCAGAATGCAATCCAGGTGCTTCATCTTGCATCTGAGGTGCTGCAGCTCACACATTTATCTTGCATGCATTGTAAGTACATTAACCATTCCTCTTTTCTGACAAGGGTGATGATTTGAAAGTTTGTGCAGGTGTCTATAGGTGTATATCAATTTACAATACCTGCTGTGGCCGAAGTACTCACAATTACTTGTAACCAGTTCATCAGGAAAAATGTAGCTGTACATGCTTTTCTTCTTCCATTGTAAATTTAATGTTGGCATGGAGACTATTTAGATATCTTAGGAGGTCACCATAATGTTCCTCACAAAGGCTCTACTTAACAAAGGTGTCATCAGTGTACTTTCCAGCCCTTTTGTAAAAATTGCCATTGCAGGTAAAGTAACTCACGGTAAGATACACGTGTTATGAGAGCCTGATGACATCCAGCAGGAATAATGAAACTGATGTGCTCCAGAGTGTCATTAGGTGGCACTTTGGCAAAGAAAGAAGCAACATAAAAGCTGACCAGAAGGGTGTTTGGTCCAAGCTTCAGTTTTTTCAACTTCTCAGTGAGCTGTCCTAGTCCCTTATGTGTATTGCAACATTTCCCAAACATGACTGAAGTAGAAAGACCAAGTGTTTATCCAGTTTATACATCAGTAAGCCTGGAGCACTTAATGATCAGCTTTAATGGTACACCATCTTTAGGAATTGTTGGGAACCAATACAACCAAGATGGTAGGGCTTTTGTGTCGTACAGGCTCCTCTGTATGTCATAGAGAGAAGACACCTTGATTAACTGATTCTTATTCTGTGCAATCCCCTGTATTGGCCCTGTGCTAGGCTTTTATAATGTTGTTGGGCCTAGCACGTCACACATCTTCTGATCACGATCTTCAGTCTTCATTACAGTGGTCACATTTCTCTCAGTGGCAAGCAGAACCAGTATGCTCCTGTCAGCATTGAGACTCTTCTCTTTTCAGGTTGCTTGACACAATATCTGTTTGGTTTCAATGTGTATTTTTACAGCTTCTTCACGTGGAAAGTTCCAAGTGGCTGCTTCAGTGCTGGATAAAATTTTTGTATGGTAATGGATTCCCTCCTTTTTGAACATAGGGTTCCTCCTATGCATTGACTGTTCTCTGAGATTCAGCAAAGTTCCTGACATGTCAGGACTCCACTCGTCAGTGTGCTTTCTGCATCTTTCAAACTTTTTCTTCTGTCTCTTGGTGTAATAGTTGAGCTTGTTCTGCGTCTCTCACAGGAGTGTGTCTTATCAGGAGCTCTTGTGTGTGTAATGGAAATTTCTACAAACAGCATGGAGGTTTCCGTATGATTAGTCCATTTAGTCCGGTGGAGCATTTCAAACGACAAGTTCTGAATGTGGTACCTTATAAACCTAAGGTGTGCTTACTGCTATGTCAACAACACCTTCATCTTGTGGGGAGCCATGGTGAGGAACAATTTGGTTGTTTCCCAAGACATCTGAACAGTCTCCATGTCAACATTACATTTATTATGGTTGCAGAAAAGGATTAACATCAACCTTTTGTAGAAGTACTGGTTACAAGGGACAGGGAGAATCTGGGCCATAGTGTGTATCAAAAACCAATCAGATACACTGTATCTCTGGCCATTGGCTTGACTCCATTTCATTACCAGCAATGGAATGTGAGTCCATGACAGTCCAGTTGCTCATGAAGGTAAAAAGTCAAAACGATTGTTAAATGAACTTCAGCCAAATATCCCGAGACAATAAGCAGCAAGTAATACATCATGTATTCATTGTAAGCGTTTATGGAATTTTTATGATCATTAGCGTAATTAATTTTCTGAAGTAAATTCATTATTTCTGGTACTGTTGTAAGTAGTCATTACAAGTAGATATGACGAGAAATGCTGCTATTGGTGTTGTGTTTTTTTTTTTTTTTTGTTTTTTATGTGACAGATTAAATTTGTAAATGTAGACTAATGGACTTTTTTTAAAAAATCATGTACATATTATGTAGCTGTTTATGGCTAAATGGAAACCAGAAGTGCAGCTAGGACCACATAGTGAATTTGCAAATATAAAGTTCCTGTTGGCCTGGTTGTGATTCTAAACTCATACTAGACTAGCTGGGTAGGTAGGAAAGTAACTACAATAGGTATACAGTAGCATCAAGTCAGGTTAATGGATTTCTACCTCAGATTCACCACAAATTGTACCAGGAAATGATATTGAAGTAATCTTTTGTCATGTATGGTTTTCAGCCTGATTTGCCAAAATTTACCAGTCAAATTTAAATTTTAACAATAAGCAATAAAGTAACCAAAATTATTCTCTGGATATAAATAAAATCAAAACATAATGCACTATGTGACCAAAAGTCTCCAGAAACCTAGTACCATTTGTTACAGACTGTCCAGCTGTGTTGGAGAATTCAGTTGAGAAAACTATTACATTTTGAGGAAACAGAATGCTTGGTCTTTACTTACCTTAAGGAGGTGAAATTCCAAGTTCTGTTGATAGAAACAGGTAAAAGGAAAAAATATTTGTACTAACATTTGAAACTTGTTACTAGCATTTGAAACTTGTCTGTTCCTTCTTCAGGGATGAAAGAGGGATTGGTTGGGGAATGTTAGTGAAGAGGAAGCATATTACTCAGACCCTAGGTTGAGAAGACCATCATACAAGGTCTGAAGTTCCGAAGACTCAATAGTTTTTGCTACTTTTAAACTTTTGTATACATGGAAGAAGCGTGGAGATACTTGAAGGTCACAGATAGATTATATAATGGTAAGACAGAGATTCAGGAACCAAGTTCTAAATTGTAAGCCATTTCCAGGGGCAGATGTGGACTCTGGCCACAATCTATTGATTATGAACTGTAAATTAAAACTGAAGAAACTGCAAAAAGGTGGGAATTTGAGGAGATGGGACCTGGATAAACTGAAAGAATCAGAGGTGTAGAGAGCTTCAGGGAGAGCATCAGGGAACGATTGACAGGAATGGGGGAAAGAAATACTGTAGAAGAAATAGTGAAGGTAGCAGAGGATCAAGTAGGTAAAAAGACGAAGGCTAATAGAAATCCTTGGGTAACAGAAGAGATAAGGAATTTAATAGATGAAAGGAGAAAATATAAAAATGCAGTAAATGAAGCAGGCAAAAAGGAATACAAACGTCTCAAAAATGAGATCGACAGGAAGTGCAAAATGTCTAAGCAGGGATGGCTAGAGGACAAATGTAAGGATGTAGAGGCGAATGTCACTAGGGGTAAGACAGATACAGCCTACAGGAAAATTAAAGAGACCTTTGGAGAAAAGAGAACCACTTGCATCAGTATCAAGAGCTCAGATGGAAACCCAGTTCTAAGCAAAGAAGGGAAAGCAGAAAGATGGAAGGAGTATATTGAGGGTCTATACAAGACGATGTACTTGAGGACAATATTATGGAAATGGAAGAGGCTGTAGATGAAGATGAAATGGGAGATACGATACTGCGTGAAGAGTTGACAGAGCACTGAAAGACCAAAGTCGAAACGAGGCCCCAGGAGTAGACAACATCCCATTAGAACTACTGACAGCCTTGGGAGAGCCAGGCCTAACAAAACTGTACCATCTAGTGAACAAGATACATGAGACAGGCGAAATACCCTCAGACTTCAAGAAGAATATAATTCCAATCCCAAAGAAAGCAGGTGTTGACAGATGTGAAAATTACCGAACTATCAGTTTAATAAGCCACGGCTGCAAAATATTAACACGAATTCTTTACAGACGAACGGAAAAACTGGTAGAAGCCGACTTCAGGGAAGATCAGTTTGGATTCCGTAGAAATGTTGGGACACATGAGTGAAAGGCTATTTACAATTTTTACAGAAACCAGATGGCAGTTATAAAGAGTCGAGGGGCATGAAAGGGAAGCAGTGGTTGGGAAGGGAGTGAGACAGGGTTGTAGCCTAACCCTGATGTTATTCAATCTGTATATTGAGCAAGCAGTAAAGGAAACAAAAGAAAAATTCAGAGTAGGAATTAAGATCCATGGAGGAGAAATAAAAACTTTGAGGTTCACTGATGACTTTGTAATTCTGTCAAAGGCAGCAAAGGACCTGGAAG
The DNA here is from genome assembly GCF_023864275.1 of Schistocerca cancellata. Classification (NCBI taxonomy): domain Eukaryota; kingdom Metazoa; phylum Arthropoda; class Insecta; order Orthoptera; family Acrididae; genus Schistocerca; species Schistocerca cancellata. The sequence goes on from NC_064626.1 coordinate 429,920,409, forward strand.
AGCAGCTGAACGGAATTGACAGTGTCTTGAAAGGAGGATATAAGATGAACATCAACAATAGCAAAACGAGGATAATGGAATGTAGTCGAATTAAATTGGGTGATGCTGTAGGAATTAGATTAGGAAATGAGATGCTTAAAGTAGTAAAGGAGTTTTGCTATTTGGGGAGCAAAATAACAGATGATGGTCGAAGTAGAGAGGATATAAAATGTAGACTGGCAATGGCGAGGAAAGCGTTTCTGAAGAAGAGAAATTTGTTAACATCGATTATAGCTTTAAGTGTCAGGAAGTCGTTTCTGAAAGTATTTGTATGGAGTGTAGCCTTGTATGGAAGTGAAACGTGGACAATAAATAGTTTAGACAAGAAGAGAATAGAAGCTTTCGAAATGTGGTGCTACAGAAGAATGCTGAAGATTCGATAGGTAGATCACGTAACTAATTAGGAGGTATTGAATAGAATTGTAGAGAAGAGAAATTTGTGCCACAACTTGACTAGAAGAAGGAATCAGTTGGTAGGGCATATTCTGAGACATCAAGGGATCACCAATGTAGTATTGGAGGGCAACGTGGAGGGTAAAAATCGCAGAGGGAGACCAAGAGCTGAATACATTAAGCAGATTCAGAAGGATGTAGGTGTCAGTAGTGGTAGAGTGGAAGGTCTTCTCGAGGTGTGGCAGGGGGTGAAAGACATTCCGGAGGGCTGAGTGGAAAGCCTCTCCAGTTTGTCTGACGAACCGGTTTCAGGCTCTGTCTCTGGCTGATACTGATCTTCAGCCGGACGTGGCTGCTTTGTCCTGTTCCAGAGCTTGCCCCTCAGTCTGCAAGATCCGGGCGGTCGCAGAGGGTGGGCTTACTGGTAGTTGGGAGCTCCAACGTCAGGCGCGTAATGGGGCCCCTTAGGGATATGGCAGCAAGAGAGGGGAAGAAAACCAATGTGCACTTCGTGTGCATACCTGGGGGAGTCATTCCAGATGTGGAAAGGGTCCTTCTGGATGCCATGAAGGGTACAGGGTGCACCCATCTGCAGGTGGTTGCTCATGTCGGCACCAATGATGTGTGTCGCTATGGATCGGAGGAAATTCTATCTGGCTTCCGGCGGCTATCTGATTTGGTGAAGACTGCCAGTCTCTCTAGCGGGATGAAGCAGAGCTCACCATCTGCAACATCGTCGACAGGACTGACTGCGGACCTTTGGTACAGAGTCGAGTGGAGGGTCTGAATCAGAGGCTGAGACGGTTCTGCGACCATGTGGGCTGCAGATTCCTCGACTTTCAGGACATGCGGGGACCAAGCAGCAATCGGTATTGTAATTGTAAACTGTCGAAGCTGCATTGGTAAAGTACTGGAACTTCAAGAGCTGATAGAAAGCACCGAAGCTGAAATCATTATAGGTCCGGAAAGATGGCTGAAGCCAGAGATAAATTCTGCCGAAATTTTTACAAAGGCACAGATGGTGTTTAGAAAGGATAGATTGCATGCAACTGGTGGTGGCGTGCTTGTCGCTGTTAGTAGTAGTTTATCCTGTAGTGAAGTAGAAGTGGATAGTTCCTGTGAATTATTATGGGTGGAGGTTACACTCAACAACCGAGCTAGGTTAATAATTGGTTCCTTTTACCAACCTCCCAACTCTTTTCCAGAGCAAGAAGAACTAAAACAGACTATTATATCGTTGTTGTTGTTGTGGTCTTCAGTCCAGAGACTGGTTTGATGCAGCTCTCCATGCTGCTCTATCCTGTGCAAGCTTCTCCATCTCCCAGTACCTACTGCAACCTACATCCTTCTGAATCTGTTTAGTGTATTCATCTCGTGGTCTCCCTTTATGATTTTTACCCTCTGTGCTGTCCTCCAATACTAAATTGGTGATCCCTTGATGCCTCAGAATGTGTCCTACCAACTGATCCCTTCTTCTAGTCAAGTTGTGCCACAAATTTCTCTTCTCCCCAATTCTATTCAGTACCTCCTCATTAGTTATGTGATGTACCCATCTAATCTTCATCATTCTTCTTTACATATCTGCCAAATTTTGTTTTTGGGACTTAACATTTGGTTTAATAACACTGGGCAGGCATTCATCCGGCCGCTAGAAATATATATTTGCTTGTTGCATTATGTACTGTTGCTCATCATGCTATAAAACCACCTCCTATTGTTTTGTTTACATAAGCGTAAGTGATGTGGCACATTCATTCATGTTGTGGTGGATTCTAGGCAGCAGCAAAACTACTTAGCAAGAATGCTATTGCTTGTTGATGAATGATTCTGCAACTACCCTGTACCTGGGCTTCAGAGATAATCCTCTGCAATAGCTTTTCTACTGCTGGATCATTGGCTGATACCAGTTTTCTGCAAGGAGGTCTTTATTCCACACTTCTTCTAATTTTTGTTAATTCTTCTTAACTGTGACTGATAGTTTTGGCATTTACGTCACTTTCAAACAAGTGGAGTGTATACCGAGGATCTGAGCTACAGAAATAACAGGACTGGCTCAGAGAGATTTTGTAGGAAAACATTGTTGTAGCTACACAGTGTCATCAGCCAGATACAATTGGTCTTTAATTTGCTTAATTTAATAACATATGTACCAAGCTCAAACAAGATTAAATGTCATATCACTATTAACTCTCATCTTTTACTATGTGTATACATAAAATTCACATAACAAGATGAATATATAATACTATATTGTCTTCTGTACAGTAGTAACATTTAAAGGTTTCTTGTATGATGATATACTGACTACTTACAAATATCATCCTAGCTGATATGCCTAGGAATATGGTTACATAAAGTAGTTGACCACTGTTGTTTATTATAAATAAAAAGCATAATATTGTGTGTGTTCTACAGGATTCAAACAGTGGAAAACCTGGGATGGAATAATGACAGCATTATGAAAAGGATAGTTTGCTACTCGCCATATACAGGACACATTGAGTTGATGACAGGCACAAGAAAAATACTGCTAAGCATTTGAGCTTTCAGTCAAAAGGCCCTCCTTTAAAGTAGAGAAAACCCACACGCATTCATACTTGTACAACTCTCTCTCTCTCTCTCTCTCTCTCTCTCTCTCTCACACACACACACACACACACACACACACACACACACACACGATCACTCTCTGTGGCCTCTGAGGCCAGACTGTGCACAGCAGCTGTGCCTGATGAGAAAGCAGTTTGTCGGTCTTGGGGGTAAGGAGAAGGCTGAGGTGAGGAGGGGGAGGAACAGAGGATAGGGTTGGGGGGAGGTGCAGTGCTGCTTGTGGTATCATACAAGGATGTGGGGGGGGGGGGGAGCAGGGTTGGGCTGCTAGGAGCATTTGGGAGGTTTGGGGGTGGGGGGATGTAGAGGAAGGGAAAAAGACTAGTGGGTGCATTGATGGAATAGAAGACTGTGTGGTGCTGGAGTGGGAGCAGGGAAGGATATAGGTAGGTGAAGGACAGGGCTTAGCAAAGGTTGAGGCCAGGGGTAGAGGGGATGGAAGCATGGGATATGTTCCAGGGAGACTTTCCATGTGCGCAATTCAGAAAAGTTGGTGTTGATAGGAAGGATCCAGGTGGTGCAGGGTGTGAAGTAGTCATTGAAATGAAAAGAAGCACGTTGTGTTAGGCGGCAGGGTTAGCACCTGGGTGGTCCAGTTGTCTCATAGTTTGTTTGTGGCCATTAATGTGGAAAGACAATTGTTGGTTGTCATGCCCATGTAAAGAGCAGCATAATGGTTGCATATTAGTTTATAGATTACATGACCGCTTTCGCAGGCAGCACGCCTTTGTCGTTATTAGTGAAGCCTGTGACTGGACTAGAGTCAGCAGTGATGGGAGGATCTATGGGACAGGTTTTGCATCTAGGTCTATTGTGGGCATACATGAGGCAAGGTGTTGGGAAAAGGAGTGGAGTAGGGATGAACAAGGATATTGCATAGGTTCTGTGGGCAGCAGAATCCCATTGTGGGAGGGCTGGGAAGAAAAGTGAGTAGGTTATTCCTCATTTCAGGGTATGATGAGGGTTAAATGGAATATGATTTAGTTGCTCCAGTCCTGGATGCTATTGAGTTAAGAGGGAAGTGCTCTCATGAGGGAAGTGCTCCTTTGTGGCCAGACAGTGGGAATATGGAAAGTGATAGGTGATTGGAGAGACAAGGCACAGGAGATCTGATTCTGTATATGGCTGGAAGAGTAATTTTGGTCTGTGAAGGTCTCAGTGAGACACTTGATATATTCAGAGAGGGACTGCTCATCAGTACGGATGTGATGGCCAAAGGTGGCTTGGCTATATGGAAGGGAGTTCTTTGTATGGAATGGGTGGTGGCTGTCGAAATAGAGATATTGCTGGTGATTGGTAGGTTTGACTTGGAAGAAAGTACTAATGTAGCTATCTTTTGGGTGGAAGTCAACTTCAAGGAAAGTGGTTTGTTGGGTTGTTGAAGCAAACGGGGGAGAAAGTGTTGAGGTTCTGGGGGAATGTGGATAGGATGTCCATCCCTCGTTCCAGATGATAAAGATGTCATCAGTGAATCTGAACCAGGTGAAGGATTTGGGATTCTGGGTGCATAGGAAGGATTCCTCTAGATAACCTATGAATTGGTTGGCATAGGATGGTGCCATCAGGCTTCCCATTGCTGTACCATTTAGCAGAAACTCCATCAAAATGGTCTTGTCCTTATTTAGCACCAATTTGTTTTTGGTGGATATTCTGTGATGAGGCTAATGTTCTCTGTATTATTTTCCACTGCTAACTTGTCTTGTACAGCCCCAGCTTATGAAGGAGGTATCTTTGGCATAATTTACAAGGTTTGAGTTTTGTGGAATTATTATATCACTGATGTACATAATAAACAGAAAAGGCCCGATAATGCTTGAAATTAATTTACGTAAATACAAGGAAATATGTGTTATTTCTTTACAGTTGTGATAAAGAATCTTTTTCACCATAATTCTGATCACTACAAGGTACAGAAGTTAAAAATCTTCATATGGATTGCAACTGCTGCCAGTGTTTTCTATCTAATGTATAGAAATATTGTTGTAACAGGCTTAAATGCATTAACTATATTCCTTTTACCGACATTTTATATTTTTGCTGTTATGTGTGGTGCAAAAGTATTCATCTTCTTCCTGTGTGGCCCAGGTAAGTAAAAATGTTGGGTACCTCTGGTGTACAGGGTGTAACATCAATAGTGATAAGCAGGGTGACATGATAAAGGAACAGAAACTGTGGAGAGTGTGTAGAGGAAATGGTTGTTGTCTATGTAGGAGTAGTGAACTGAGTGAAACAAGGTTCAACATTGGTTTTAGGTTAAGACTCATGGGTAGGGTTGGTGGTAAAAAGTGTTTCCACTGTAGGAACTGGGAGAAAGAAGAAGATCTTTAAGAAGTGCAACATGATTAAATTTGTGAATGGGGCGAAAAGTAAGTCCTTTGAAAAAGACTGATACTTCTGTGGGGCGAAGGCTGCTGAGGGAAAGCTTCATGACTATGTTTGGGGTCTGTTTAGGTTCTGGATTCAGTATGGTGGTGGGAGGGAGTTTCTGAGGGTGTGGTAAATGTAATAGGTGTGTGAAGCAGGATTTTTCAACTGTGAGGGTATTTGGGGGAGGTTTGGACATGGTTGTAGAGGTGCCGGATAGTGGCACTCCAAGGCAGGAGTAAGAGGCATATAGGTTTGATAGGTTTTTTGAGGTGTTGCTGTGCATGCTGCTCTAGTTCTTGGAGGGCAAGAGTGTCAGTGTCAGAGATGAGATGCAGGAATTTGGGATTGCAGAGCAGGAGAATTTTACGAATGGAGAGGATGAGGTGGAGGTGGTTTGGGCCTGGTTTACTTGGTTTTGCAGGTCTAGGTTAGTGAGGGCTATGGACTGGCATAATTTGAACAGATGGAGCTCATTGTGGAAGAAGCAGTTGCAGCCGGAGATCGGTAATTTGATGGTAAGGCCATTTGGGAGGATTCCATGAGCTAGGTAACAACAAAGAAACAGTATGTGGGACTGGTGATAGGTATAAGAAAACTTTTCTTTGTTGGTGCAGATGGAAGGAGCAAGGGTTCATGGTGGAGGATAAAAAATATGTAAATTACATAAAAATGTGTGCGAAAAAAATTGTAAAAATGCACAAAACATATAAAATGCATGGAAAAAATTGCAAAAAAGACAGGACAATTGAACTGTGGGGAACAAAGCTGAAACCTTAGGGAGCAGGGCCAACAGTACTAGGTCAAAGTGGACTAAAATTGATTTAAAAATACAGTGAGATCAAAGAGAAAAATCAATAAAAAACAATATGTAGGATGCAGGTTGGTGGGTGGATATGTGTGAAGAGAGGGGAGAGCAGATGTAAATGAATAAGGTGAGGTTAGTACATGTGTACTGGAATAAAGGAAGAGAAAGGGGAGAGGAGAAAAGGAGGGGTTAGTAGATTCAGGTTCAAGAAGTTTATGTTATACAGGAAAGTATGATAAAGAACACATGAAAGTACATGAGAATGAGGCAGGAAGAGTCCAAGACTACAGCAAATGAATCATATTCTCCATCATGGTTTTGACTATGTCTCATAATGCCCTGAAATGAGGAATATCCTACCTGCTAACCTTCCCACCCTCCCTTAGTGGTATTCTGCCACCCACCAGACTTACGCAATATCCTTGTCCATCCCTACTCCACCTCTGCTCCAAACCCTTTACCTCGTGGATCATATCCCTGCATTAGACCTAGATGCAAGATCTGTCCCATACATCCTCCAACCACTACCTGCTCTAGTATGGCCACAGGCATCACCTATCCCATCAAGGGCAGGCCTACCTGTGAAAGCAGTTATATGGTCTACAAGCAAAGCTACAACCACTATGTTGCTCTCTAAGTGAGCATGGAAACCAACAAGCCATCTCTCCGCATGATTGGCGAACAGCAAACTGTGGCCAAGACACAACTGGACCATCTAGGTACTGGCCATGCTGCCAAACACAACGTGTTTCACTTCAGTGTCTGATTCACAGCGTGCAAAATCACGATCATTCCTATCAACAACTGCTTTCCTGAACTGGGCAGGTGGAAACTTGCACTGCAATATATTGTTCATTTTATGTATATAGACTAAAGCGGTGAGTGAAAATTTGTACCAAGGCCAGGAATCAAACACAGGTCTCCTGCTTATCAAGTAGGTGCACTAGCCACTAAGCCACCTTGGCACAGTTGCACAGATTTCCCTGGTATGTCTCCCTCTTTGATCCAAATTCTCATTGCCATCCAAGTCAACTTTAAATTCTCCCTTACTCATGAACAGAATTGCCGAGGCTCTCCATGTTCTGTGTAATGGAGATTTTAAAGTTGACTGGGGCAGCAGTGAGAATTTGGATATAGGAGGGAGGCATCCCAGGGTAATCTGTGGAGTTGTGCGAACTGCTATGTCAAGGTGGCCTAACGGCTAACATACCTGCGTGGTAAGCAGGAGATTTGAGTTCGATTGCCAGCCTTGATACAAATTTTCACTCACCTCTTCAGCCTACGCACATAATATCATATCTGTATGAGATTAGTAAAGTCTCTTAAATTGTGTCATTTCATTTGTAAAAGTACCTGTACCTGGGTTTCAGGCTAGATCCCCCATTTACGTTCAATGCTGAAATGCTATTTCAGAACATGGAGAGACTTGGCAGTTCTGTTCGTGTATAAGGGGGAATTTAAAGTTGACTGGGGCAGTATGAGATTTTGGATTAAGCAGAGAGACATGCCATGGTAATTGTGCAGTTGTGTGAACTGCTGTGCTAATGTAGCTTAGTGGCTAGCACTCCTATCTGGTAAGCAGGAAACCTGGGTTCGATTCTCAACCTTGATACAAATTTTCACTTGCTGTGTCAGGCTATGTACATAACCAGTCAAGTCTCCGAAATTGCCTCATTTCACATCCTACATTCCTGTAACCCCACTGACCTTAATCTTTGCTAGTCCCTGTCTTTCATCCACCTATCCTCTTCCCTGCTCCCACTCCAACACTACATAGCCTTCTATTCCACCAATGCACCCACTAATCTTTTTCCCTTCCTCTACTTCTGTCCTTTTCAGCTCCCCCCCCCCTCCCCCTCTTCCCACCCTCAAATCTCCTCAGCACACGTGGCAGGCCTATTCTGTCTGCACCACATTACTGCCTGCTCCCACAAGTGCCCTACGATTTCCCTCAGCCCTGTGCTGCTCTCCCTCCTCTCCAGCCCTGTTTCTTCATTGCCCCTACCACCCACATATTGCTTTTCCCATTATGCACATTGCTGTGCACAGTCCAACCTCAATGGTCATTTGTGTGTGAGTTGTGCTTATGTGAATGCACATGTTTTTTCTGCCTTAGAGCAAGACCTTGTGGCTGAAAGCTCAGGTGTGGCAGTCATTTTCTTGTGTCTGTGCGCAATTCAATGTCTGCTCTATATGCTGGGTAGTAAACTATCCTTTTCATAATGTTGTCATTATTCTACAAGATTTGGTTATTTACTTAACCAGTTTTTGTGTACTAGGTCATCATCATATTGTAACTGTCTGTCATCATTAAAGGAGTTACAGTATTTGCAAACAATATTGGAAAAGATTTTACTCAATATAGGCATGAACACAGTGAATGTCATCTTTGATAGTGGCAGGGATATGCAGTTAAAAAGGTAGGTAGTTGAACAGTAAATAAATATAAAGGGAGGAAACCAGGAAGACAGTATCTCTAAGCTCACAAAACAGTGCATATATTACATTTTAAATTAAATTAACAATCCTAATAAAGGAAAATTACTACTTGACAAGATTGCTAAAGAATATTTTGTATAGGTATTACATATGGAAAATGACACAGAAACAGAATAAAAGAATTGACAATTGTGACAACAGAATACATTGAGTAGAAAATCAGTCACATTAAAGTAAATAAATACAGAAAATGAAGGAATAGAAAGGAACAGACAGTGCAGGAAGCGTTGGGAAACTGTGGGGATTAAGTGGAAGTTTAGAAGGGGCAAAAGTATTGAGCTGTGTTTGGTCATTTAGTGTTAAATCTGGACTCCAGGCCAGATTTTTGTTGATTTCCAGGGCTTCCAAGAAGTTGAGTTATTGGCCTTTGTTTGCTATGTGCATGATGTCGGTCTGTGGCTAACACCTGTGACCATCACTCAGTACATGCTCAGCAAATGTTGCATCACAGTTATGCATTCTCCAACTGTGTTCATGTTCAGCCATCATAGCTGCTGTGCCTCTGCCTGACAGACCAATATAAAACTCATCTCATTCAAGACAAGTAATTTTTATAGCCCATTATTTGCTAGTAACTGGGTCTTATTTTTGCTATGAAAATAGTCTAGGCTCTTGTGTTCCTCGCATAGTATGAAATCCCATAGCTGCAGAATTTCAGTGTTTAAGCTACACTCTCTGATACCTGTCTTAGGTGTGTTGATGTCTAAGCATTTGTGCATCTGTTCGATTCAGTTTCTTCCCATATGCTTTCAATCCTCAGTCTCAGTGCACCTGCGAATCTGAAATACCTGGGAAATCTCTCTGACAGAATGCCTGATCATGAGAGACCCAAGAATCATGCTTTGTTGAAACTCATTGCTCTGAGCTGACTAATTCGTGAAGAAAAGAGATCTGTGACATTAATGAGTTGTCTCTTCAGTTATATACCCTCCTATGCACAGCATAACATTTGAAGAGTAATTTCAGTGGAGTCTCCACAAATTTTTGATCAAAACAGTGTACTAATGAAGAAAAAATAAAAGCCAGTTGTAAGTGGTTTGTTTACGTATCTGTAATTGCTTTCAGCTTTCAGTAAAGCCATTTTCAGTGGTAACAGAATGTGGATAAGAAGTGAGAGTCAGTAGTATGACATTAGTGATAAGTTTAGAGGAAATTTACATACATGATAAGAGTAAAATGACAATTACTTAAAACATGAAACATTCCAATAATTCTGTTAAAAACAGTATTTAGTGACATGATAACAGAACTAGATCAAAAGTCAAATAATTTAATAGTAAGGGTAATAATTAAAGGCCTAATCCAAATAAAATACAAAACAAAAAATTTCCACATCAGTCCTTGTCTTGATAAAGTACAGAGATATTCATCAACAACTGTATTTTGGACTTATAATCTCAGCTTGTTTATGTTATTAAATAGTGTATTTTAACAGAATAATACAAACATTTTGTATGTCTTTTTTCCTGTATACTTATCATCGATTTGATGCTACTTGTCCCCACTTTAATTTTAGTTCTGTTATGATTTAAAATGCACCTCAATGAAGGTTGAAACCATTGGCTGATGTTTATAAAGAAATGACTTACGGCTAGAGTGGCTTTGTTCCTTGTTGCTATTCTACAACTGCAGAAATAATCTATGGTCTCATTAGGGAGCAACTGATTGCATTAATCTGTGTCACATGTTTGGTTGAGTGATGAAGGAATGGTGTGTGTGAAAATGCACTGATGCATTACCAACAGGAAACATCAGAACTCATGACAGATGTTGCTTGTAGTATTAAATGACATGGTGGATTTTTTTTTTACTATGATATTCATTTGTAAAGTTCTCAGGAATAGTTTATAATATAATTCATGTATTTTCCTGAATTTTTGCTATGTTTGTTGCATGTATATTTCTATTACAACTCATTTCAGTGTAGTATTACTGTTGTAAATGCTGTTTAGCATTTCATTACTTAGTTAGTCCCTGTAAATGACACCTTTAGAGTTTACTCCATACCTCCCTGCTATTCAAACAATTTTTCACTAAACTCTTCTTATTCAGAGTTACTGTGATGTGCTATATATAACTTAATTTGCTTACATTATTTTTTCACACTGAAATGCTCAATACATCTCATGGCAGGTGGCATTACGTTCTATCCGTAAGGACCTAATGACAAAACGAGGCAGCCTCGTACCTTTGAATGTTCAACCACGAATGTGTGCAAAGAAGGACATCTATGTGATTGGTGGCTCAAAGCGTGAGTTAGAGGTGTCATGGACCCGTTCTTCAGAATGCACCTTCAACTCTGTGGCAAAATTCAACACATTTCTACAGCAGTGGGAACTTGCAGCTTCAATGGGCATCAGTCGAATCCTTCCTGGTGTTACTACTCTGAATGGGCATATTTTTGCTGTTGGAGGTGAACAGGATTCCCAAATACTGGCAAATGGAGAAGTCTATAATCCTGCTGACAATAGTTGGTCAAAAATTGCGAGCATGGTGGTGCCGCGCTGTGAGTTTGGGCTGTGTGCTCTGGATGGTCACCTGTATGCTCTAGGTGGCTGGGTTGGTGAAGACATTGGTGACTCCATTGAGCGATATGATCCCATGCAAAATGAGTGGCAACTGGAAGGAAACCTGCCTGAAGCTCGTTTCAGCATGGGTGTTGTATCATATGAAGGTGAGTATTTCATAGTCAAAGTAGCTCTTGCACATTTCTTGATTTCTTTACAGGTGGATGGTTAACAACTTACAAAAATAAATAAGTGAAAGTGGAACATGTAAGCACCACATAAATGTTTACCTCATGTGTTTGCCATTACCAAAGAAATCAAGTAAAACCAGCTAACAAAAGATGAAGAACTGTGATTGTTTGCTGAAACTCACCCCTCCCCCTTACCCTCCCACTTCACCAACACTGCTGCTGTATGTTACTCACGAGATGTGTTATTTAGTTGTTACTCTGTTACATCAGATATTTTAATACTGGAGTTATTTTCAGAATTATCAAAAATGAAAGGGACAACTTGCATTTTTGGGAGAGAAACAATCACCAGATAAATTGCCTGTAAAATATAAGCAAATAATTTTAAAAGAGTCCATAGTGAATTCGTAGGTAAAATGGCTCTACTTCTTGAAATACATTGGGCACATACAATGGTTCAGGATTGTTGAACAATTGTTTTATATATATCTGTTTCATAAGTGGCAACAGTTTATCTTTCACCTTGCAATAAGTTTATGTACCTTTTGCAACATTATAGGACTGTCATGTCTATGGGATGGTGTTGTCTGTTTGTCGCTTTATTCTTTGTCCATGATGGAAGAGATGGAACAGTGAATGTGCACCCATGGGCTGTCATTCAGACTTGGAACAAAGACAGACTGTATAATGGAGTGGATGTAACACACATTTTTGTGCTCATAAATTCAGAACTTTTTTTTTTTTCTTTGGGGGAGGGGGTGGGAGTCAGTTGGCTTTCATGGAGATAAGCAGAGTGTCAAGTACAGATGCACCAATGAATGAGAATTTCTAGACAATCCTGAGAGGCAGTGCCATGAAATATAGAATAGAGCTGTTTTATTGAAACAATGACAACTGTGAGATTTCAGTGTTTTGTTGCCATAGTGTGTTTAAACTTAAGCTGTAAGTGGAAGTGGAACATGTAAGTACCAAGTGTGCATTGTTAACGTCACTGGTTACAAAATGGCATTTCATTTAGAAGCTTCCAATTCAAACGAAGATAAAAAGTAATTGCCCATTTTTTTTTTGCAGAGCATAATCCTTATCCATAGGTGACACAGTAATTATTGTTATGTAAATATTATTGCCGTACTGGCAAACTGCTGTATCACAATGTGCCGCAAAGGTGTCATGGCAGATGACCAGTAGCATTTGCCTAATGGTGGTCAGTATTAACCATACAAGAAAAATGGTTCAAATGGCTCTGAGCACTATGGGACTTAACATCTGAAGTCATCAGTCCCCTAGAACATAGAACTACTTAAACCTAACTAACCTAAGGACATCACACACATCCGTGCCCAAGGCAGGATTTGAACCTGCGACCGTAGCAGTTGCGCGGTTCTGGACTGAAGCGCCTAGAACTGTTCGGCCACCATACAAGAGAAAATGATGTTTCTGTTTATTGTCAGAGAGAGTGTGTGTGTCTGAACTCTATAGCAGAACAAAAGTTCAGAATGGAGTGAGTTGTTTCGGTAAAAACAACAATTAAAAACAGTGAAGAGACTAAGAAACTATTTCTTCAACAAACTGTTGATTGTAAGTTCTGTCTGTGTCTGTGTCTGTGTGTGTGTGTGTGTGTGTGTGTGTGTGTGACAGTGAGACTGCAGGCAAGTAGTTGATCTGTATTGCCAGCAGAATCAATATGTTTCACTCATCTGCATGCAATATTATTCATTAAAGTTACGGATATAGGAAAGTGAGCAAGTAATAGATACTAAACGTGTTGCTTCAGGAGCACTTGGACCATTTTGTATGTGGAAGAGATGCTTTTCCCAGTGAAATTGTGGGAGAGGAATCGGATAGTAAGAGATAATTGACAGAATGGAAAGAGTCACAGCTATCAATTCCCAAAGTCATACTGACAGTCTTGTGGTGTTTCAAGGGCATTATGTGAATCGATTTTCAGGAGCATAGCGAACCTTTGTTTGATGCATGCTATGGTGACATGTTGGTTACACAGTTGAAGTCTGCCAAATGATCAAAATTCCAAGGACCCCTCTCACTGGTTCATGAAAACTGTGGGTGAAGTGTGTTGCAAATCAGAGTGATTGTACCAAAATATGAGTTAACAAACTTTATTGACAAGTTTCAAGAAATTTCATGTAATATAGTGACTAACATTCTTACTTTCTCGTTCAGTATATAAAACTGTCATCAATGAAAGTTTCAGTGAAATAATAGATTTCCTCTACTGAAAATACATGAATTAATATTTTCTGCGAATTCAGTTTATACATTAAATATACTTCTACCTTTTATTTCATTACAAATTGTAGGCACCATAGATGGTGATGTATGGATGAAACATTTTAAGTGGTAAATTTAAAATTTTATCTTGTGCTTCAGGCAAACATTTGCAAGTGTATGATATTTTGCAAAACAAAATCAAAATTACAAAGGAAATAATGGTTAGTATTTTAAAATAACAGATGATGTCTTCTTTCCTGGACAACATAAATTTAGTGTTCGTTTCCTCCTGTAATATTATTATCTTTGTTTAATTATCTCAGAACACTGTGACATACCAAATACCTTCCTGATGTCCATATGAGGGGTATCAGATAAAATAAAAATATAAAAATTGCAAATCCTATTTGATCTCTTTACTAAGTAATCTATAAATCTGCCTTCCAATTAATTTTTTTATGTAAATCCAAGCATATAATATTCATGTGAATTGCTTCAAGTACCTCGTGATATTTCACATTATTTTTAAATCTCTAATTTCTGATGACTTAGTTCTAAACTGCAGGCTATTGGTTATGTTGTCAGGATTTCCTGGGACATTACTTTTCATTAGAATTAGATGTCATCTGCCTGATTAAAAAAGAAAAAAAATTAGAGCTGCAATTTTTTGTGGCAGGTAGATTGGCAACCAGATTGCATTAGTGTTGTTCATGTTGAATGTTGTTACCAGACTTGGCCGGATATATAGGAGTGGGAACAGCATCAGATGTTGAGTGATCACTTTGAAGGACACAGCGATGCCATAAGAGATAGTATTATCAGCACCAGATGAGTTTGAAAGGGCCTGTCGGTAGCCATTGGTCCAACTGGTCAAATCGTGCATTATCACGGTTTGTGGGGCATTCAGGTGTGATAGTGGCCTAATGTTGCAGGCATACACATCGTCAAGATTTGGGGACAACCACTGCAAGGGAGGATTGGCGTATTGTTCACTAAAAGCATCATAATCTCTTCATATTTGCACTTGCTATCCGAGAACAGGTAACGGACTCCTGCATTGTTCTGTGTTATTCCATACCATTGCTCGGATATTAGCAGCAGCCAGACTAGGGAATTACCATCCCATTCATAGATTGCCACAACACTAACTGCAGCATTTGAAGTGGTGCTGTGACTGGGAAGCACGGACTGCAGATGAATGGCATCACATGGTATTCAGTGAACAATCACAGTTCTGCAGTTCCCCGGATGACCATCATTGAAGAATACAGCAGTGACCTGCCCCACTCTTCCAATATTTTGGAGAGGCATAGTGCTGTTACTCCTGCTGTCACGGTGTGGTAACCCATCGTCTGTGACTTCAGGGCATGACTGGTAGTGGTTGTCCTCATGTATTACCTGTCGTGAGGGAGTATTGTGGTGCTATTTTTCGATAGTGCAATTCCAATCTGCACATAGGATGTGTCACCATCAACTGTCTGCATGATGTTGAGGTACTCCTGTGGCCAGTGAGATCCCCAGATCTATCCCAATAGAAAGTGTGAGACCAGCTCAGATGTCAACTCCATCCCAGTGCCAGTATCCAGGATATTAAGGATCATTTACAACAGTTGTGGGCCAGCTTGCCTTGGGAGAGGATACAACAGCTTTAGGGCATCCTTCCCAATGATCAGTGCATTCACTCAGGCCAGATGGGATGTAATATCATACTGATAAGTGGACTCTAGTTCTTTGTAATCATTGAAATAACATTGCATACCCTCCTACCCCATGTAGTTTCATTTTGTTTCCTTCCCTTCTCTCCCCCTCCCTCTCCCTCTCCCTCCCTTCCCCCCTCCCTCTCCCTCCCTTCCCCCCTCCCGCTCCCTCCCTTCTCCCCTCCCACTCCCTCCCTTCCCCCCTCCTGCTCCCTACCTCCCTCCTCTCTCTCTCTCTCTCTCTCTCTCTCTCTCTCTCTCTCTCTCTCTCTGTCACACACACACACACACACACAACAGTGCTGTTGCCTGAAGCTAAGTACCGTGCATTGTCATAAGGAAATGCAGAATGACTTGAGATTTTGCACTTGTATATAGAATTGCATCCAGTTAAAAGATCAGTGATGAACTCCTGGACTTTGTCACTTTGTTTAAATATTTAATGGTAGTGCATTAAATATTGAAAGGTAATGCATAAAAAGTTCATGATTTATTTGTAGTGTCAAATTCAGATAAAATCCCAAGCTTTCTATGCTTGTCTCTATCATCATTGTCAGGGGCTAAGTCTGACTGTTATACAACTGGTGAGGCTCCAACTTCTATACCTAGAGGATGGCTTCTGATTGGCTGGATAACATCATGATGTGCTCGGCTACTGCCAATTTTTCCAAATACTTGTATTTAATGTGACGCTGGTGCTCGATACAGTGATCAGCAAGAGTCCATATAGACTGGCCCACATAACATTTGCCACACTTGCAAGGAGTACTGTAAATTCCCAGCACTCTCAGGCCAAGATTATCTTTAACCCTCAATCAGATGCACTGTTTTTCATTACACACGGAAAGAATAGCAGTCTTTTTGTTATCAAGATAAACATTTACAGGCAAAATCACTGTTTAATCTTATAGTAACTAAACAATGATAAAATGAACTTCATTATATGAGATAAATCACTGTTGAATAAAACAGCAATAACATAAACTTTTTATTGTATCACTCTGTGGCCACATACAGGTGTTACCTCACAGTAAAGACCCACTCAAAGCATTAAACAGTGCAGTTGCATCAGATCCCTGGTCAACCGCTTATTGAACACCAATTATCTCATAGGTAACTGCCTCATTGTGGGAGTGTGCTGGTAGCTCAGAATCTGTGTCATTTTCTTGCACTGATCGTGAATTTTTTCTTACCTAGTTTGCTGTTCATTTTATATTAGTGCTGCTCACTTGGACACACATTGATGAGCCAAAACGTTATGACCATCTTCTTAATAGCTTGTTTGTCTGTCTTTGGAATAAAATACATCAGGGATTTGGCAGTTTCTTGGTACATTTGTGGAGATACATGGCATTAAATGTCTAAGCACAGGTCATGTAATTCGTGCAAATAGCAGACCGTTAATATGCGTAGGCAGTGATGGTGCCTGGTGCCCGATAGCAACCCAGATGGGTTCCATAGGATTTGCATCAAGTGAATTTGGTCATGAGACATCAAGATGAGTTCACTATAATACTCCTCAAACCACTCTACCGTGTTTCTGTCTCCAAGACATCGACACTTATACTGATGAAAAATGACATCTCTGTCATCTGGGAAGACATCAAACATGAATTGATGCAGCTGGTTTGTAGCTGTCAGCATGCCTTCGATTACTGTCACAGGTCCCATGCAAGCACAAGAGAATGTCTCCCATAGCATAATACTGCTCCCGCTTGCCTGCGTCCATGGCACACTCAGGATGTCTACAACCCGGGAGATCCGGGAAAAACCCGGGAATTTTTTCATCCGGGAGAAAACCGGGAAAAACCCGGGAATTTTTTTGAATTCCGGGAATTTTTGATTGTTTTTGTTCTTAGTTAAATTTTTGTAATTTTGACTGGTAAGAACCAATACTCTAACAAAGGATATTACTGTATCCTGCTACTGCAGATTAATACTGCAGCCATAAAACATGAACGAGAGAAAAAACTAAAATAAAACTTAAATTGCAAAGGAAATGTGCTATATACAGCAACAAAACACAGTGGTCATACAAGCGTCTGCCAACAGCAAAATGTGTCAAAGGCTTTATGAAGACTATGCAATGCTTCGTAACAACAAATTGCCTCCGATGAGCATGACGCCACAACTTTTAACATTAGATTTGTTTTAGCAGTTACGAGAGGGATCATGCGCATGCGCAGTTGAGTAGTATCTTCTTCCGCTTCTGGCTACAGAAACGTGGCTGTTGGCTGTGTAAGCAGTCACAGTATAAAAGCAGCTAGGTGCTACCGGGAAAAATTTTACTGGCGCGCTCAAGCTGCCAGATTGCGCAGCATCCAGGGATCTAGGAGTGCGGGGGGGGGGGGGGGGGGGGGGGGGGGGCAAATTCATATAAAACTTGTTTCACAAAGCGCCTAGCATCCAGTGCAAGTTGGTCTATCGATCATTCATATGACTTTGAAACGTGTCCTTGTCGGTTTTTGAACATTGTTGAACACATTCTAAGTTGATTTCTAAATGAATCATAAGTTGATTTGTGAATGCATGCATAGTGTACGTGATGTCTCTATCAGCGGAATCCTCGTCACATCTAGAAATAAACTTTCCTGCAGACAAAAGGAGCTATACAAGATGAGCCGTGTACAGCCGAACGAAAGAAAGCCAACCACTGTCTGATTGTGTGGTTGATAGAGTTTGCGAATGATGAGCATTGTTACAATTACCAGTGAAATCCATAGATTCAGACTATCAGAGTGCGAATAAACGACTAACAGGAATAACAGGTAAGAAAAATTACATATTATCTTCTCGGAGTATCCAAGAAAATGAAATTTTGACAGAAAATTTTTGGTCAGATCGCTGCTATACTAGCAAGGGTTAGTTGTACGGTCTCCAGCTAGCAGCCGCTTTAAGGTCTATTCTGGAAGTAGCGCGGAAAACGCGTTGTACGAACACATAACAATGCCTAACTGGAGAATAATCGCGGGATAACTAAACTGGTGATTCTGGCAGAGTTAGTGAAGTTAACCAGTGAATAACTTTTGACATTGGCAGGAATAGATACAGAATTAGTGATGACAACATTGTTTGTTAGAACGAGGAAGGAGAAGAAACAGGGACATCACACAAATTATGGAAGACTAAGACGATTCCAAATTTCTATAAAAATTTCGCACTACTACTTTTCGATCTCATGCTTGAGAAACCGGAGCGTATGAATGAAGTGTAAAACTATTTCCTAACGTAAAACTTTTTGCTTGTAGTAGGCCTAACAGACATTTGATATTGGTACTTTGTGAATTATAATCTACCGTGTTATAAAAATGTCCATTTCTGCCAAAACAGTCTCGTTTATTTGGTGTGTGTTACAATTGCTGCAGTATTATAAAGGCTTATTTTGTTTTTCTTGCAGACAGTGACAAAATATAGGTAATCAGGTCGAGAAACCACACCAGTCTTAGGCCTATTTGTGATTACAGCTTTTTCAGTATTAGACGACGACATTTCGATTTTTCAAGTAGCAAAACGTTTGACGAACTTTGATGAGATAAAAGATCCTTTCGCAGAAAGGAAAGCACGCCATGTATAGCTGTAGCAAGATTAGAGAGAAAAAAATTCTAGGAGCTAAGGATTGAAGAAATGTGTACTGTCTTGCTTGTCTCTTCTCTTTACTGGTTTTATGTATCCTATATTTAATTTTATGTCTCACAAAGCAGCAAGTTGTTAGCTAATAGAGAATAAAGAGTGCAAATTTTCTGAAGAGCTTTTTTTAAAAAAAAGAAAAAAGAGGGGCAGGATGTCAAACTGGCCACTTGGAAGCAGGAGAGGCACCATAGGACATTGGAATTTTCGCTGTCCTGAATATAGTTTGATGGCATCCAGTAAAAAAATATACACGTTTCAATTCCACAGACCGAAATAGAGTGACGTGCGATAGAAGAATGCTGTGTGAAGAGTTGTGGCGCTGCACTTTGGCACACTTAAGATCAGATAACATGTCTTACAATTCCTCGGACACGTATTTTTTATGTAACAGAGTCTTCAGAAAGATGTGCGCTACAAAATGAACGTATTTTTGAAAATTCGATTTTTAAAAAAAATTTTGACGTCCTATCTCAAACGCTCGAGGGACGCCACTATCTACTATTGCCCCAGTTGGGAAATATCGTAGGTGCGGTCTGATGCGCAGAGCAGTCTGAGTTAGAATAGGGAAGCGGGTAATCTCCATGTGACCCGTGTTTACATTTAGTGATTTTGCTGTTTCCTCTTCGTCTACAGCACTCACATCAAATGAAAACAAAATTGCTTTCTTTGGCCAGGAGCTAGCATGTGAATTAAAATATATTCACATAATTACGGAAGGCTAAAATACGTTATTAGTTTCAGATTTTATTTTATTTCCACCTTTCTGACAGTCAAGTATTAATTGCCGTGCAGAACAATGAAGTTATTTTTATCGGTTTGCTGGAAAAATTTTCTTTTGTTAATCTTTTCTGCTGAGGCAGTCAATATATTTGAAACAAAGGGTTTAATTTCAAACTATTGGCTAGTTTCAACTGTTTGGTGCATTTCAAGTGTACGTTTTCATCTTCTAGCACGTATGGCATTATGCCATAACAAAGAACCAGACACGAGATAACAAAGTATTGGTACCCAAGGAAATTTACATCCTGAAACCACATTGAAAAGCTTAATATCAGGTCGATGCCTACTTCACTGGAAATCTGAGACTCATTTAAAAATCAGCTGTTTGATGGCGAGCCACTTAGAAGAATTTATAGCCCAGAAGATCACACTTTTATGTCGTTATTAAAAAAATTACTGGCACATTTGTGTGATATATCTTAAAATGTAATACGTGCATAAAAGACCAACATTGTATGTGAAAGCTTAGCTTCTCTTGCAGCGTGTTGGCCTTAGAGACCAATATTATATGTGAAAGCTTTGTTTTTCTTGTAGTAACATTATATATATATATTAATTTAAACCATTAACTTTTCCTGTTCGTGTGTTCGCGCTACTTAACAGTGATGTTGCTATTGGCTGACTACACCACATGTCCGAAGCTCTAAATATCCACTGTCATTGGCTGGCAAAATCACGTGACATGAGCTATGACTGGCTTACAAATACGCATCGCAATCTCAATTTCAGTGCTTCGGAAAGTAAGGCCTACTCTTTCCATAGATGCTCGTGACAGTAGCATGTACCGTTTTTACTGTTTTCAAATTACTCGTTCACAGGCTTTGCATAGTTGCTTATGTCAGTGGATTTTCCCATTTGCTGCCCATATCTACACTAGGGTGATCCCAGGTTTTGGTCCACTTGTTTCATGATTTCATCAGTTTGGATACTGGGCTGCCACTTTGCTGTTCGCCATGCACATTGTTGTTCATCATGTGCTTTGTTGTTCGTAATTCACTTTGTTGTTCATAATTCACTTTGTATGATCAGTTTTAGCCTTGAATACTGTCTAATCTTTTGTTCACACATTACTGTAGGCCTGCAAACTATGCACAGCTCCTGAGTAATTTTGGCAGCAGTAGATCCTTTTGTCCATACAAATTTAGTTGCATCACACACTTTGCAACTCTTGGGAGCAACAATTGTTGAAGCCATCATTGTTATCTGGTTTGACCCACACTCAAACAACAACCAAATCAAAACAGTGCCTGCTACTGCTTCGTAAATGATCAATAGAAGGTACTGCATTCGTGTAACTTCATTCTGGGCTGCTGTCATTTAAATATAAACAAATGACCCACACTTTCAGAATATGCTTCATACAGGATACTAGTGTTACCAGTTCTGGAATCTCACTTCAGCATTTGGTACTTACCTAGGAGGCATCACAGCAGGCATATACAAATTCAGCTGACATACAACAAATTCAGCTGACATAAACAGATTCAGAGATAAGCTGATGGGACTGTAGCAGATTAGCATAACCCATGCTGATGAGATTATAGCAGATTAGCATTAACTTTCATGGTAATTCCAAAAAGATAGGTAACTTCATTCTCGTGACACCTTATTTGGTGAATTTAGAAGACTTGTATCAATGAAGACTGTATAATATATGGATATGTGTAATATATGTATATTTCATTTAAGGATTGTGAGAATAAGACAAGAGAAATTATGATTTGTGACATTACATACAGATTGATTTGTACCAAATGTAGTGCTCAAGGGACTGCCTCTGGATCATGATTTTCCTTCAAGACAACTACTTGACATCACCAGGTAATTGCAACTGGTTACCACAGGCAAGTAGCAAGTGCCAGTCTCCGCACAGTGATGATGTCAAACTATTGCCTTGATGAAATATTGTGAAATGTACTCAATGTGATCCAGCAGCAGATCCCGGAACCTGCTTCACCTGTGTGAGCTTTGCATGAAGTAATACGCTTATTAAACACAAGTAACACATTTCTACCACTGGGTTGATAAATAGCTGGATGATCAATAGAAGGTACTGCATTCGTGTAACTTCATTCTGGGCTGCCGTCATTTAAATATAAACAAATGACCCACACTTTCAGAATATGCTTCATACAGGATACTAGTGTTACCAGTTCTGGAATCTCACTTCAGTTTATTATTCTTCTGTTAGAGAATCTTTATGTTCTTTTCAAATGTGGATTCTGTAACTGTTTCTAGACAATTCTGTAGAAATTCATTGTCGTACTTTCCATGACCTCTCAGTTACATTAGCTACTTGGAGTTCTTTGAATTGCCTCAAGATAGATGAGTCTTGCAGTTTATTATGTTGATGGTGTAATGATTGCAAATCACCATTGAATATATTTTATTTGTTGACAACGAATGAGAAGTATACATTCTGCAGAATGTAAGGTCAGATAATGTTCCAACATTTCTAATTTAAATGGTGTTGTGTTTTGTTAAATGAGTGGGTTCTATAAGCTTCATGCTGGGATGTTTACATACAGCTGTGATTATGCTGTAATCTATTTAATATTCTTCTTCTGTTAGAGAATCTTTATGTTCTTTTCAAATGTGGATTCTGTAACTGTTTCTAGACAATTCTGTAGAAATTCATTGTCGTACTTTCCATGACCTCTCATCTGTTCTCCTACAGAATCACATTGTTGTTTTGTCAGATGCCATTTTTTAGCCCATACTGTAGCACAATGCTTTACATTGTTAGATGACACTGGAAATTTCTGCAAATTTCTAGTTATACACTCGTGTTTTTGAAGGTAAGTATCATTTAGATGTCCATGATTAGTAATAAAACCCACTGATAGGTAATGCAGTACTGATAATTATAGTGTGTCACCTACTACTTACATAGTTAATCCAAGGATCTGTGCCTAGTGAAACTCTGCCATGATTTAGATTAGTTGCTCTAATGAATGTTAAATTAATAGTTTTGCATTTGTTGTTTCCTGTTATTCTAGAAACTATTAAACTCACTATTTTTCTTTCTCCTTAGGTTTGATCTACATGGTTGGTGGTTGTACACATCGTAGCCGCCATGGAAGAGAGCTCTACAGCTATAATCCTGTAACTAAGGAATGGGCAAATTTGCGACCTATGTCAGTTCCCCGCAGTCAGATGGGTGTTGCAGTCCTGAATGACCATCTTTATATTGTAGGGGGCACTAATAGACATAATGAAGTGCTGCAGTCGGTGGAAAAATATTCCTTCCAAGAGGTAACTACCAGCGTTGTAACCTGAAACAGTCTTCAGAAGTCTCTGAAGTTCATTTTCAGAAATCACTCTTGCAGAGTAGTTACTAACAAGATGAATTTTCCCTCTGCATGTGGTTACAAATGGCTGAGATGAAAGTTTTATGTAAATAATAATATTCATACCAGTTCAATAATTAGGATTTATATTTTGTTTCAAAATGCTCTCTTCTTAAAATCTCTTGCAAGGTTGTATGTAACAATGATTACATTAATGTGTTGTTGATAGGACGATAGAGGGTGGTCACACTGTTAACACCATTTTAGAGGTATTAAGTTTGTGAAACTCTGTGTGTTATTTTCTTCCCAATGAGGTGAGTTTGAAAATGGATGCTGCCTTCGATATGCAGCATAAGTTCCCGCAAAAGTTAGCAGTGTGTCACTATGGTCACATTCACAGCCATAACACTGCTTCATTATGGATGAGCAACTGTCACATTCTTGTCACCATAGAGAATACAAAACATTTTTGTGCGAGACAAGATATTATGCTGGCTAAATCAGTATTTTATTACTATTTAAATCGTCCTGGTAAGATGCTGATTTGATGAAAGTGTATCGTAATACCCACTGCTTTCCTACGTTCTGAACTTGAAAAATGTCCATTAAATGATGCTGTTAGACTACCAAAAAGAAAAAATATATAAAAAAGCTAGGTTGGCTACAACTTCAGATTGGTGCCTCCTTGACAGAGTCCCACACCGTGAACATGATTTCATAGATAGGTAAATAAATAAACAAATAAATTACATCTATATTTTAAGACTCTCTTGATTAAAAAATGTGTGCCAAATTCTGAAATCAAGGTGTCTGACTTCAGTCACCAGGCTCACCCACTGAATTGTCTAGATCTTATCCAAAACTTATTTTCTCTGGCCTTCCTCTGCACTGGCAGTGCAGTTTGCCACATTTCACTTCAATATTCAGGTATCATCTGTAGTTTGCAAGTAATTCAATCTTCCAAGAGAATTAAAATCTTGAAGCTGTGTTATAATGAAATGTGTAGCAATATCAGTATAATTATTTTATCTTTCTTCAGGATGGACATTCTTAAATAACTATTTGATTACTTTGATGGAAAATTATCTGTCTTTCGCAAAAATATATATCGTAGTCTCATTCAGCAGGTGATTTTGTTGGTACATCAAACCAGTTAATCAGATATCTGTAGAACAAAAATAATGTTAACTTCCACATTGAGTAAAGAGGTCCAAGTGTCTTTATCATAAATAATAATTTGACAATATGTGAATATATTCTTCCCATTTATTCTTTCCTGATAGAATAGATAAATTTATGATTTCTCACAATCATTGATTCCACTTTACTGATAAATTCAAATTCTATATAGGATATTAAAATGCAGTTGTTTGATATTACACTACACTATGAAATACAAGAGGTATCTAAGCCACAGCTGTACTAACAACTAATATTCAAACACTACATAGACAGTTTTATGTGGGTAGAAACGGGGGGAGGGTGGTTCAATCTGTGGTTGGTTATGATACTGGTAGAGGGTGGGCCTAAACTACCATGTTTATGGCACTACCAGCCCCAACAAGGAATGTCTCTGCAGCAGTTAGCAAATGCTTTGTGCACTTCACTGTGTGTTGTTTATGCTCCAAGTTCTCATTTGTTTATGCTGCAGCCAACTGTGATATAGTGTCTGAATTTACTTGTTTGGCCTTGCACCAGACCTCATATGAAAACATAATAATCCATAATGCTAAACTCAGGAAACAGATTACTTTTGTAAAGTTAAAATGAAAAATTATGTATTCATGAAAACCTGAGTGCAACATAATGTTTCACAGTAATGAGGAAAATTATGACACAGTTTATTTTCTTAAATGATCTGTTTTTCAGTCAAAATTTTGTAAAAATATGAATTGTAAACAATTAGTTCCCAAAACTTCTAAGTTTTCTACAATTTTTCAGTTACTAAAACTTACACATGTTCTCGCATAAGCACTACATTTTTTGTTCAGCAAGTTACTTTCTACTTTGTTGTACATTACTAAACAGTCTTTATATTTTAATGCCAATACCCTAGAACTTTAAAAGTGATTATTTTATATGAAAATAACTGTATACAAAATTGAGTTAACATTCTTTTACTTTTGACAATTTTCATTTAGCTAATTATAAGCTTGGAAACATGTTAACATATTACAAATTATTAAAATTTGTGATTTTGTTGATTGATGCATTACGTTAAGTATCAATTGGTATGTAATCTGCAGTTCTCTCACACAATATTAAATAATGAATAATAAATGTGAAATGTGGTGATCAGAGAGAAAGAGAGAGAGAGAGAGAGAGAGAGAGAGAGAGAGTGTGTGTGTGTGTGTGTGTGTGTGTGTGTGTGTGTGGGTGTGGGTGTGGGTGCGTGCGTGCGTGCGTGCTTGCACTGTAGCTCAACAAAGGATTTATACCGAAACCAACGTGTGTGTGTGTGTGTGTGTGTGTGTGCGCGCGCTTGCGTCTGTTGGCACTTGAGCTTTACTCCTAAATTGTTTACATTCTGCCAGAACTTTCTTACTATATTTTTGTCTTACTCCTTATCTGCCCTTACATTTTGTGTGTGTGTGTGTGTGTGTGTGTGTGTGTGAGAGAGAGAGAGAGAGAGAGAGAGAGAGAGAGAGTTTTTCTTCTCTTTTGTATGTACCTGAAACTCAGTGCTTCTGCTATTTAGTGAGTGGTCTCCTCTTAAATTACTTACAAGGAGTAAGGTTGTGTGACTTGAGAACCTGTTTTTATTTATACATTGGAACTGTTCTGGAACAGAATTAAAAATGCATCTGTACAGAGCCTCTTTAATTTGGGAAAACAGTTGTTGTTGTATGTCCAAATACAAATTATGATGATGTGATGAAAGATTGAAAAACATAGTAGTTGTATGGGAAAAATGACATGTTCTGTTTGTTGTAGATTGCTGGCTTATAAGTATTTTGGTTTTAATGCTTGCAGTAATTGCATGTACTTAATTCTTGCAAATAAAATGTAAAACACAATAGCAAAATGCAAATTTCAGAAATATTTGAACAACTTACACAGTCATTTTGAGTTGTCTTTCAAAGGCATTGAAAAGAAGAAGAAAATACTGGAATTTAATAGTAAGAACAATGACTGCATAAGAAAATGTGCTTGGCAGATACAGAAGTATTGGAAGGGTTGAATAAATACTGTAAAATTAATGCTGAATCCTTCTTTTACAGAACTAGGAACTAGTTACAAAGAGGATGACAGTGGAAGCGGAAGAGAGATACATGTGCACAACACTATCTTTTACACTTGGGAGATTGTGCAGAGTTGGGGGGACGGGGGTGTATCGTAAGGATATCTCACTATTTCATGGAGGATAGGATTTGCTCATAGGCAGAACAGCAAATATGAAGCCGGCTGTATCACTCGTTTCTGGTGCAGTACTTACACGAAGATGTATGCCCTCAGCATTCTCACATATAACAAGGCCACTGCTGTGTTTTAACACTTGGTAAAGGACTATGTGTTGTGCAGCTGGAGCTGCTGTTTGATAAAACCAACCCAAAGGTCTGGACATAGAAACTAGAACCAATAAAGATGATATACATGCCCTGATAGCCCAGAAAATTTCAAGAGTGGATTATTAAAAAAAGTAGAGACAAGTACAGGTTTTCTAAATAGTCACCCTCTCCTCTGCGCCCCCCCTCCCTCTCCCTCTCCCCACCCTTGAGTGTAACACACAAAACATTAACAATCATGTTAAACTGTCAGAAAAGCCCTTCTTTAGGATTGTTCAATTTGTGTGTCACATTGGCTTGGATGTCAGTTATGTCATCAAAGCGTAGACCCTGTCTCATGAATTTGTGCACTTTATTGCTTTGTGGAAAATTTGTAAACTTGTTTCTTCTTTAAACATTCTGGGGAATGCCCTGAAAACTTGATTTAGAGTTGTTCCTACATTGTGTTTTGTGACACAATAATGTTGACACACTATGGCTACACATCCACTACTGAACACTGTCTGCTCACAGCTGACTGGTTGAATGCACATTGGGGTTTACAGTTGTTTGTTCAAGATGCCATCTAGTTACTGTGTTGACATTGTTTATACACCATGAACAAATGCAAACAAAGTTGAATAATTTAATTATTTGTTATAGTAATACTGATGATGACAATAGCATTAGTGTAACAATGCCATGGTAAATTGGTTTTGGATGGTGTATAAAATGATATAAAAACTAAATGGACTGGGAGGGTAGAGTAATACACAAAATCGTGGCACAAAGAAATGATGAGAGAGAGGTGAGATTTTAAATTGACTGTAATGAAGAAGGCTGATGGAAGATATAAAGTGATATGGATAAGCCTAATTTTAAAAAAAATGCAGAGAGGAAGAGACAGGGTTGGACTCGAGACAACTGGGTGCAGTGACACTTGAAGGTGGAAACTGTGTCCTCTTGGGTAAATTCCCATATTTAGAAATTGGAGGCATTGGCATGGGTGAGTTTTGCGTTGAAAAAGTTATGTGAGTGATGTTATCTTTGTATCTGGTGTTCGGATGTGACTGTATTATTTGATGGGAAGCCTTCGTAAATAGTACAAAGGAAGTGCAAATGGAGGTATTCCCATTTCAGATTGCCACTTAAAATCATAAGTTGTAAATCTGCCCATAGTGCCTGTTGTTATCCACACTGCAGACTTTCATGTTACATTTTTCCATTTTGATTAAATATGACTTATTCAAATGACCTCAAAGCACATATCTTTCTTTCTTTCAGAACAAATGGACTGTTGTACCACCAATGAGGGTGGGGCGTGCTACACCAGCAGTAGCTGCAGCAGATGGTCTTCTGTATGTTATTGGTGGCGACCAGCTTCATGAAGTACATTTTTACCGTGCCCAGTTCTCAATAACATCAGTTGAGTGTTATGACCCATTATCAGATACATGGCGCAACTGCTCTCCATTGCCAGAAAGTCGTAGTGAAGCTGGTGCTGTGGTTTTATAGTGGCAAGCATGCAATTATTGAGTATTTCCCAGTGAGTGAATGTGACAAGAATTGGAACTCATTGTTTTATGACAGACTGGAAAATGGTATTCTGTTCTGCATTTAGGCTTGGATCTTATTCTGATATGCAAACTTGTTATTGCCTATTCTCTTTCCACTTCTGCATTGCTCCTGGAATGTCTTAGAGGGCATAGTTGGTGCTGTAGGCTACTTTTAGAGCTGTGACTCTAAGGAATTGTGTTGAAAAGTTGGAAACATGTACAATTTGCAGTATTTTCATTTGTAATTATTTTATCTGTTAATTGTGTTTGTATAAAAACAACGAGAAGCTAGTTTTATGTTGGAGCAAATTTTGAATGTAGGTACAATGATCTATGTTGTAAGATCTGCTAAGTAACTTCAATTGGTGAAGTATTACCTTGCTTTTCTTATTGAAATTTGCTGTAAATATTCCAACACTAATAACCACTGGCACACAAAATTTTATATATTTTTGGAAAGTGAATAACATTTGTTGTAAATTTACACTTTCATACTTCATGTTCCCATGAATGGATGACCTTTGGAAAGTTGAGAGCAAGTGTGTATTAACACCATAACATTTTTTTTTTATTTGATCTCACTGAAAAGTTTGATAACATTGTTACAAACATCACTGTATTATCTTGTTTCTTTGGATTAATTATTACATGGATTTTAAATATTTGTTTATATTAAGTAATATTTTCTACTGTTTATTTCTTGTGTGTGTTCATTCATTTATGTGTAAGAAGTCAATGGTAGAAAAAGTCCTATTTTGTGAATGCAGTTACACTGTAATGTTCACAGTTTCACTGAAGTACCTTTATATGATCTATGCATGTCTGTAAAAATAAAATATTTGATGTCACCCTGATAATTGATTCATAATGTAATGTAATAACCATAATTAATTTAGATGAGAAGACTATAGAACCTGGATTTAAGAAGAGTGGTGACATTGTGACAGGCATAGACCGACATATACTGTCACTGTCACCAGTAACAGTGAGCAGTTCAACTCCAATATTAACTAATGTCAAGCTGTACAATGTAGGTGGGAATTTTTAGCAGGGATGTAGGGAAAATTTAAGTGATTTCTTGTTTGCTGGGTGTCAAAATCGATCATCATTAACCAAATTGAAAGCCACATCTTCACTGCATGTATGCAAAATATCAGAGTGACTGAGAGTTGAACGCAAATATTAATATTCAGACAACAAAGAAAATAACAAGAAATGTATTAAATACAGTATCTCAAGCTGTTTGGATTTGGCAGACATGGCACAACTGGCTCTCTGAGGGGTTGGCTTGTCAGTTAGATCTTACCAAAGTCGTGGATTTGCCACTGACAATGTAGATTTGGCTGTCGGCAGCCATTGATATGCACTGCATGTGTCTTGTACGTCATCTCTGTGAACAGGCAGTGTGCAGTGGATGATTGACAGCTATCGGTAGTTGAATAGCCTGTTCCGTTTGTGCAGGCCAGGAGAATTAAGAGTCATGGTCCTCTGGTTAGGGCTATGCTGCCATCAAATTACAAGCAGTCGTATCTCTTGCAGGGTTGAAGTTTTGCATGTGGCTGAATTACGGAGTTGTCACCCAAGGAATCATATTTGAACCAGATGAAAGTGGTCATGAGGATGATTCTTTGGCAGGAGAGTCAGAACTCAGATCAGTATTGGAAACAGAATGCAAAAAAGCAGCATCAAGTGAGAGACAGAAAACAAAGTCAAATGCTCGTAAGAATAAGCATTGGACTGGAATGAAATCCATCAAAGTCTGGTAGCAGAATCAGAACAACATGAAGTAGACTGAAGTCATTACTGGGATCAGATCAGTACCAAGGGCAAGTCCTGAATTACAAGTATTAAGATGAAGTGTCAATATGAAGTGTCTCAAAAGAATCACCATGAAGCCTCATTCGTCGGAGTGTCTCCACCGAAATAGTCCACCAATTGTGATCACTGAATCTTATAACCCTACCGAAGAGAGTCTCTGGTTTTGATCCAGGCCTTGCCACTTGTACTTCCAGAGTGCTGAAATTTTGTTGTAAAATCTTATCGTTGGCTGACAATGTATCAGTTTCAGCCAGTACACTAGTTTTCCTGGTCAGTTTTCCTCCTCTTGTTTTCTTGATCCAGGCTGCCCAACATTCTGCTGAACTGTCCTGAAAGTCCGTAAAATATATCATTGGTGGCCAGTCATTGTGGATGGAGTTTTGCATACACATATGTAGTAAACATTCTCATGGACCAGCTGGATGACAGCTCCCAGCATTTCCTAAACAAGCTTCCCATTCAAGGAGACTTCGTGTGGCTTCAGAGTGGTCACACACTTGCAGAAAGGTAAACTGCCCCACAATATTCCTCATGGGGGCACTGTTTTAGCTGAAGAATGTGTTTCCCTAGCACAGAAAACCAGCTGGTTAGAAGTTCCCTCTTCAATCATATACTTTCACAACAAAAAATCTGCAGTGGGAAACAGTGATCTTTTTTGCACATCCACAATGCCCATCACTTGTTTTTTGAGAAAGGATTTCTATAAACTACCAACAAGCACTCAGCAGTTTCTTTTGTGTATAATGCCTGTTGCACTCCTCTCATATGCTGTTTGTTATGCTTTGATGTTCACTGCATCACTTCTTAGCATGATTCTCTAAGTTTTGACACAAACTGGATAAGTTATGGTTATCTGGCACACTTATTATACCCCAGGCCTGTTATATTCATTTTCTACATGAAAATATGTCACTGTCTAGAAAAATTGTTGCGCTACACATGTACACTTAACTGGGGTTTGTTGTAGAAGGTTATACAAGCAGTTTAATGCTCAAAAATTGTGTGCTTACTTAAAGAATAAAAAAAAAGACCCGTAACACCACAATATACAAAGACAATATGCATATTAAGACAAAAACAAAGTAAACTACAGTTGAGTGACACATACAAAACATGGATAGTATACTCAAAATAACATACGAATAAAGTAGTGATCTAAGAAGTCCTTTAACACCAGATAAAATGCAGACAATAAAATGAAGAAAACAATATATATAACACAAATGCGGCTACACAGTGCATTTGTGTTTTAATTTTGCTGCATGACATTTCATAGCAATATACCAGTAGTTATTCGGCATGAGTGAGCGATGCGCGCAAAGAAGTGCGTACAAGTATATGGTCTGTGTACTTGCACAAGCCAATCCATGCAAGTCGTGTTTGGGATGCTACCCACATCTAAGTCTGCTTTGTGCTGAGGCACTATTGATGCCATATTCTGCATTTTAATCATAGAGATATACTACTTTGTTCGTCTGTATTGCTGCCAAAGGTTAATTTATCAATGTGTATTTGTCTTTGTTGCTATGGATGATAAGTGCCACCCACACACAATAACCCTATAAACTTGTTGCAGCCTGCAGAAATGCACGAGCCTATCACGCAGGTGAGAAAGGAACGAATGAAACGACAGGAGATATTAGTGTCATTTAGTAAAATTGAATCCCAAGTAGAGAAGCTAGTGCATGAAATATAATTTAAGGCACATTTGATTTTAATAGTAATACGGTGTGTTAGGAGTTGATTGGTATGGGATCCATTCACTAATTCCCGCGAAAGCTGTGCTCATGACACTTGTGACTGTGAGTTAACGAGCATTGCGCTCTCATTTAAATATATGTCCGAAAGAGTCAGCCTACAGGAATTTTGAAACAAACCCTGTTGTCCAGGACTGCGTGCCACAAAGGGCTAGATTCACCATGAAATGGGGAAACTCTCAGGCGTCTTTTGTCTCTTGAGGCCTAAGCGCTGTAGTGTGCGAGTGAGACAGACGAGAACCTACATCACAGGGAAAAACCCTTAGAAGGCTTTGTGGCCAGGGATACGTAGCAGTGTTAAATATGGCAGGCCTAAGATTGGCCATAAAGGGAAACATTTATGAAAACTATTTAATTCTGTAGTAGTGCAGGGAATCAAGCCATAGTAATTTTAATCTTCCATCGTCCATAAATTTTCATGGTGATCCCAATAAAACTTGAATATTGATCATATCTATAATAGTTTAGGATTTACTGTTAAAGATATATTCACAAGTTTTGTAACAAAGACCTGAATGCTAAAATCTGAACACTTTAGTCAATCTTAAGGCTCTACATAACATATAGAAGCGCATCATTAAAATGACACATGTGGTAAATATCAACTCTGTAACTTTATTTGTTTAAAAGATATAGCAAATTTAAATTATCACTATTTTCAGTTAAGCATCAGATCATTTCCTCCATACAAAACACATTGAACGATGACAGCGTGACACCTTATTGAATCATTAGGTAATAGAATATTTGTTGTAAAGTTTAGTGCATAATAGTTACTTTTGTTCTTTGTTTATTTATCAGAAAGCACAATGGTGCAAGGCTACTGGCCGTGGCATTCAAAGCTAAGAAGGAACTTTTATTGATTTTATGTAAAAGAATTTAACATTTATTATGTAACGGATGTTATTTTATTTAGAACGTGAAAGTGGTCAAGCTTTGATTATTTAAATATGTTAAAATGTAAAGTAATGTAGAATAAGCTGTAACCAATCAGATGGACGGCTTCAGGAAAGGGAACTACACTAGTCAATTGAGCGAAGATGTTCGGCGCGCAGGAATGCTGTCGGAGATGGGCAGAGGGCAGTTCTGGTCTAGACACCAAAGTGTACAGTTCGGCTGGGGACACCAAAGGGTACAGTTTGGATTGAGACGGGAAAGCAGACAGTCGGTCTTTAGGCAGCTAGGAAGTGAAATGACTTAGAAATTTTCGCGTTGTGTGGTATGGCGGGACTTTGTCTCTGAGCCGTGAGCAGCCACACGCCTAGTGTGAACTCTAACTTTTCGCAATGAGATTGTGAATGATCGATCTATGTCAAATGGATATGCACTTGAGTGAAATAGTAACTCTAAATTCGACCACTTTTGCTATTAGTTTGCTTTCTGAGTAAACATTATTCTAACGAAATGACAACTGTGGCCTACATCATTTATGGGTCGTTAATTTAGTTGCCGATATTATTATTACTGTTATTATATGTTATGTTAACTTTGTATTTTGCAAACTTGCCATCAGCCAGACAGTTTAACCAAACTGTCACAAGTGTCTAATTTAGGGCGTGTAATGCGACACATGCGGTTTAATCCCTAGATGAGTTTGAGCCAAGACATTTCAACGAAGAGGAACCGCATGCGAGCCCGAACATCTTTGGGATGTTAGCTCGCATGATCACAGCGGGGTACATAGGCAATGCTTTCCTTTCAGTTCATTCATCGGCCAGCGTGTATAAAGAACAAACAAGATTTTTCAGTTGCTGGAAATAACAGGAGCCATCCAGCATATTGAAGCACACATTTCACTTATAGCAATCAATGGTGATATGGTGGGATACAGTTACTGTTTTGTTTTTTCTTGTCTTTTGTAATCTATCCAAGTATAAGGTATGTAATACAATGCCAGAAGAAATAGTGCATTCTTTTAGAGGTTTCCAGTTCACTCAAGATTTAATGTTGCAACAGTGCATACAGAGTAAATGAAATGATTATGCTTGGAGATCAATAGCAAAAGCAGTTCTGAGGATGTACCAGGTACAGATCCATGCTAAAACACCCATATTTGTACATTATGCGGCATCCTTGGGTGGCAGTGCGGGTACTGACTCTGGCATCCAGTCAACCATTCAAATGGTGAATGCTGTCCTGGGATACATTATGCCATGCTTGCTCAACCTGTTCACGTAGTTCTGTAAGAGTTGTTGACTGAAAAGTCACTTCTCATCCCATGATATCCCACACATGCTCGATTGGAGACAAGTCCAGAGATTGTGCTGGTCAGGGAAGTTGGTGCACGTTTTGCAGAGTATATTGAATTTCACAGGCAGTGTGTGGGTGAGCATTATCCTGTTGGAACAACACACAATCTTCCTTTTGCAAGAACGGCAAAGTATGGGGCTAACAACATTCTGCATGTACCGAGCACTAGATAACATACCTTCCATAAAAACCAAAGATGAATGAGGTTAGTAGCTTATCGCATCCCAGAAAAAACAATGCCTGGGGTGGGGCTGTGTGTCTTGGATGAATGCACTCCAAGAGAGAGCACTCACCAGGTCTATGCCGTACATGCAAATAACCATCACTTGTGTGCAGGTAGAATCTTCTTTCATCGCTAAAGACTGTGGTGGACCATTTTGTCTTACAAATGATTCTCTGGTAGCACCAGTTGAGCCGCGCATGTTGATGCTGTGGTGTAAATGGAAGATGGGCTAGAAAATGCATACTCCCACTGCTAATAACTGGTTTGCAGTATGTCATGTTGATACATCTGGTCTCACAAGCCTTCTTACCAATGCCAGTGCTGCCCTTGCAATATGATGATCCTGGCAGGCACCTGTGCCTTGTGGACATCGAGAACTTCGTCTATGGGTGTGAGAATGTTCATATGACCACAGATACCAGCATTGTTGCACAGTTGACGCAGCACATCCAATTTGTGTGGCAGTTTTCAGAAAGGACAATCCCACTGCTTAGATGGCCATAATTTGACCCCTTTCAAATTCGCTTACGTGAGTGCGTGTCTGTGGTGGTTGCCTGTTTCGCATGTTTGCACCACACACAGTCTTCTAGCTGTGAACATTTCCTTTTAAAGGGTAGACACAGATGGCGCTCTGGTAGCTATGCTATCTGTTGGCGGATGATGTTGAAACCATTGTCAGTATATCTGCTAACCCCCATGTGGCATATAAAGTCATCGGATCAAAATCGATGTCATCTTTCCAGGTCTAGTAACTTTTTTTCCAGCAGCATATATGTTTCCCTATATGGTCATTCCAAATGCAGTAGAATGGACCCTCTCAATTTTTGGGAATTTATCCCAATGCATTAAAACTTTGCTCCCATGTATATTATGTTTTTATTGTTGCTAATTTTTTAAATATACAGGGTGGTCCATTGATTGTGACCAGGCCAAATATCTCACAAAATAAGCATCAAACGAAAAAACTACAAAGAAGGAAACTTGACTAGCTCGAAGGGGGAAACCAGATGGTGCTATGGTTGGCCCGCTAGATGGCGCTAACATAGGTCAAACGGATATCAACTGCGTTTCTTTTTAAATAGAAACCCCCATTTTTTTATTACATATTTGTGTAGTATGTAAAGAAATATGAATGTTTTAGTTGGACCACTTTTTTCGCTTTGTGATAGATGGTGCTGTAATAGTCACAAACATATGGCTCACAATTTTAGACGAACAGTTGGTAACAGGTAGGTTTCTTAGATTAAAATACAGAACATAGGTACGTTTGAACATTTTATTTTGGTTGTTCCAATGTGATACATGTACCT
The DNA here is from genome assembly GCF_023864275.1 of Schistocerca cancellata. Taxonomy (NCBI): domain Eukaryota; kingdom Metazoa; phylum Arthropoda; class Insecta; order Orthoptera; family Acrididae; genus Schistocerca; species Schistocerca cancellata. Next base: position 429,955,845 of record NC_064626.1, read on the forward strand.
TTGTGAACTTATCATTTCTGAGAACACATGTTCTTACAGCGTGATTACCTGTAAATACCACATTAATGCAATAAATGCTCAAAATGATGTCTGTCAACCTCAATGCATTTGGCAATACGTGTAACGACATTCCTCTCAACAGCGAGTAGTTTGCCTTCCGTAATGTTCGCTCATGTATTGACAATGTGCAGACGCATGTTGTCGGGCGTTGTTGGTGGATCACAATAAGAAATATCCTTCAACTTTCCCCACTGAAAGAAATCCAGGGATGTCAGATCTGGTGAACATGCGGGCCATGGTATGGTGCTTCGACGACCAATCCACGTGCCATGAAATATGCTATTCAATTCCACTTCAACCACACGCGAGCTATGTGCCGGACATCCATCATGTTGGAAGTACACCACCATTCTGTCATGCAGTGAAACATCTTGTAGTAACATCAGTAGAACATTACGTAGGAAATCAGCATACATTGCACCATTTAGATTGCCATCAATAAAATGGGAGCCAGTTATCCTTTCTCCCATAATGCTGCACCATACATTAAACCACCAAGGTTGCTGATGTTCCACTTGTCGCAGCCATCCTGGATTTTCAGTTGCCCAATAGTGAATATTATGCTGGTTTACGTTACCGCTGTTGATGAATGATGCTTCGTCGCTAAATAGACCGACGTTTTTGAGATTGCCAATTCTCGCGCAATTTGTCTGCTACTGATGTGCGGATTAGCCACGACAGCAGCTATAACACCTAATCATCGTTTGTTGCAGGTCGTGGTTGACTGCAGCAGAGTGTGCGCTGATATGAGGACGGGACGTGAGTTGTGCTTGGGTAGCTCAGTTGGTAGAGCACTTGCCCGCGAAAGGCAAAGGTCCTGAGTTCGAGTCTCGGTCCAGCACACAGTTTTTTATTCTGCCAGGAAGTTTCATATCAGCGCACACTCCGCTGCAGAGTGAAAATCTCATTCTGGAAACATCCCCCAGGCTGTGGCTAAGCCATGTCTCCGCAATATCCTTTCTTTCAGGAGTGCTAGTTCTGCAAGGTTCGCAGGAGAGCTTCTGTAAAGTTTGGAAGGTAGGAGATGAGGTACTGGCAGAAGTAAAGCTGTGAGGATGGGGCGTGAGTCGTGCTTGAGTAGCTCAGTTGGTAGAGCACTTGCCCGTGAAAGGCAAGGGTCCTGAGTTCAAGTCTCGGTCCGGCACACAGTTTTAATCTGCCAGGAAGTTTTATTTCAGGTTGGCTTGGTCTGTGTGGTGGTTTGTTATACTTCACATCATGCACCAAACACCTGAAGAAGTTGCCACCTAAACACACATTTTACATACAATGAATGTTGCTTACTGTATATTTGGTTGATGTTAAGAATTGTTAACTGGGGTCCAGCTAGTATGTGCCCTGAATCCAAGTGCCTCCTTCTTCCAACTTGACCCAGACTTCGCCTCCATACAGGCTGCAGATAAAGGTGCTGAAAATTAACTTCTTGTTCTCATGCATTCTACCACATAAATAAGAAGTGAGATGCAATTCACCTCCTTATTTTATCTTCACAGTTACAACTCAATGCATGATAAATGAGGACAGCTACTAGTTCGTATGCTGCCTCTCTGAACTATATATATGTATAACAGACCTGATATTCAACTTGATAATTAGCGATTACAATACAGTAATTATCTTTGGCATTTTGCATTCTTAGCTTTCCTCTGCACTGCCCACTCCTTGGAAACCCCTATCTCCCACTTAGTGGGTAGAGTCGTCTGCTATCCACTTCTGTACACCTACAATTTAAAATACCTTACAACAGTGGGGTGATCACCACTTATCGACTACTGTGTCACAAATATCTTTTCTCTGACATATGTATTTAAGGACGTGATACCTCTCACTCAAGGAATGGTATGTATCACTACATATCCCTCCATTAAGAGAAATGATGTCTTGACCACATATTCAGGTTTAATCATTATGCATGTGTTACGTAAATAGACATGATAGTTTCGCTATCACTTTCAATTTTTCTTTAAGTTTATCATTGCAGTAAGTGCTTATTTGTGTTTGGTTTTACCAGTAACACACATTTTATCATCCCTTATTACAAAAATCTATTTATTTCTTGGAGAAGGCAAATATTATCTATAATTCTAGGATCAAATGTCAGAACACTCTGAGATTACATTGTATCCTTGGAACTGAGATTACATTGTATCCTTGTTGCTTAACTTTAATAATTTTATTTAACGAGTCTGGAGGAAATAATCTGTTATCCAGAGTCTGTACTCTTGTGCAAATAATAAAACTAGTAAACATTTCTCAGCACTGCCTTTCCAGGGATTCAGTACTCTTTCCTCTAACTTTGTACCCTTGTTAACATGATGTACCTCGCTTCCCATAAAGTAATTGGAGTCCTCCCTTCCTTGGTGCCATCAGAAACTGGTATAAGTTCCCTTCTGTGTGGTAACTTACCCATAAAGTGCATCACATAGCATCTTTACTATTATTTTGAGTACTCCTCCCTTCTGTTTTTCTTTTTTCTATCTCTGCATCCCCCACCAGACTCCTACATATTCTTGATTTTCTCTCCATCCTCTAATTCCTATTGCTACTCTCCTCCAAGACTATTTTCTTTTTAAATGTTTAATTGTCACTCTTATCTTTTGTGTTATTCTGACACCTGGCCTCTTTATTTCTGCCCTTCAAAAATTGATGTGACTGTCCCCTAAAACAAAAAACAAAACAAAAAAAAAACAACTATTTTGTTACTGTTATGTTTCCCAAATCTGCTTGAGATCGGGTGCATGACTGTACACTGTTTTGTGTGTGTGTGGGGGGGGGGGGGGGGGGCATGCATACTCACACACACATGCATGCGCGTGTATGTGCGCATTGTTCCTCAACCAGTTCGCTGGAGTAAACTTTTTAATCACTCCATAATGAATGCCACTATTGACACAGAAAACAGGGAAGGGTCTCAGCAACAAAGACATATGACTATGGAAAGAGGGAATTCATAGTTGGTTCTCAGAAGTTGAGAAGTAACAAAGTGGAAAAATAGAACCAGAGTGTTGGATCCGAAGAAGGAAAGATGATGACCCGTAAAGAAATAATCCCTCCCCATGCCCCCTATTCCAGGACACCCTCTCGGCCAGGTTCTTCATTAGGACACAGATTGGTCAATATGCCCTACAGAATGCTAATGTCCCAACTTCACCTGAACAGGCCCTGAAAGGTGAGTCGAACACTCTGCTATGGAATGCCTGTGGAGAGTCAACAGTAGCGCTATGTTAATTGTGTTTGTGTGACTTCTAATGTCTGCAAATCCCACCAAAATGAACACAGACCCACCCACAGGACAATAATTAAATATAAAAGTTAAAAAAAATTAGCTAATTTACATTATTCAGAGTAAAAAACAATGCTTGAGTGGGCTTCCAGTCAGATACTCTATTGTTAAATATCCTTATCATCTCGTATGTCCTTTTTCTTTTCCTGTAGTTGGCTGTACTAGAAATAATGCATTTGGATGGGGAACTCACTCAGCTCCAACATACTTAGGAAAAAATTTACTGGTCTGTTTTAGTATTTGAGCTCATGTAATGATCAATGATTAGCACTAGACCTCGAATATTAAACAGTGGCTCTTCCGCTTGGTTATTGCATCATTGGACTTGTAGATCTGCACTGTCTATTAGGTTGTGTGTCACTTGTTGATGTATTTCTCCTATTGGCAATGTTTCATGTTTGGCCAACTAAAGAATTTTAACGAAGGTTCTCCTATAAACTGTTTGTCCACTATTTCTATAGCTGATAGGCCTGTAGTTAGGTGTGGCAGTTCATTAATAATCACTTGAAACTCTGGAATCAGTTGTGCCCTATCTGTATATTGCTTTGAACAATAGGTTCTACAAAGTCGAGCAATGTCCTTCATTATTCATTCACAAGGGTTACTTTGCGGGCAATATTTTGAAATAGCAATGTGTTTAATGTTTTCCCATCCTAAAAATTCTTTAAAGGACTGAGTGGTAAACGATGGTCCATTGTCTGTCAATATCTTACAAGGTTTTCCTATATCATTGAAGTATTTCTTGATGCATTTCTCCTATTGGCAATGTTTCATGTTTGGCCAACTAAAGAATTTTAACAAAGGTTCTTCTATAAATTGTTTGTCCATTATTTATATAGCAGATAGGCCTGTAGTTAGGTGTGGCAGTTCATTAATAATCACTTGAAACTCTGGAATTGGTTGTGCCCTATCTGTATGTTGCTTTGAACAATAAGTTCTACAGAGTCAAGCTATGTCCTTCATTATTCATTCACAAGGGTTACTTTGCGGGCAATATTTTGAAATAGCAATGTGTTTAATGTTTTCCCATCCTAAAAATTCTTTAAAGGATTGAGTGGTAAACTGTGGTCTATTGTCTGTCAATATCTTACAAGGTTTTCCTATATCATTGAAGTATTCCTTTAAACACCTAATTATTGTTTCAGTGGTAGCTCGTTTGATGGGATAGAGCTTAGCATACTTCGACCAACAATCTACTATTATAAATATGTAAGTCAACTACCCACCAAAAAAATCCACTGCTGTGAGGTCATGCAGTCCCTTGAGTATTATCGGATACAACTTTTACAACACTACTTGATTACTGTCTTTCATCCTTTGACATACTTCACAAAATTTTATTACGATAATACATTTCAACCCAAGTTTTAAAAAAATTAAAAAAATTGTGAATGTTTTAAAATTGGTGCTTCTACCAATGCTACTTTAATTTGATTTAAAGCATTAGACTCTTCACTTTTCCAAATCCATTTTCATCTTTGCTTCAACAAGTTTAACAATCTTGGGTTATTCTCCAGTTGACCGCGAATATGTCGCCAATAAAAAACTGTTAATCCTGAAAAGACGTTTAACTGTTTGATATTCTTTGATACTGCACATTCTTTTACCACTCTGATTCATTCTGGATTAGGTTTTATCCTGTTTGTACCTACTAGGTCTCCAAGGAATCAAGCTCCTCCCTACCAAAAAATTATTTAGATAATTTAATAGTAATGCCTTTAAAACTTTGCTAGTGTTCTTGACCATAAAGTACAATGTTCTCCCCACCTCTTGGTTACTAGAAGTATATTGTCCACACAGATTATGAGTTCTTTTAACAAATATTTACCTAGCGCAGCATCCAAGACTCTAATAAATACTGATACTGAGACATTCAGTCCAAATGGTAATACTTTAAATTGGTATGACTTACCATTGTACAGAAATGCTGTAAATCTTTTTGAATTCTCGTCCAGTTTCACCTGCCAGTACCCAGTGGTGAGATCCGTTGAAATGAAATTTCTAGCTTGTTCAAATTTTGTCAAAATCTCATCTGTACTGATCAATCCATCTCTTTCTGTAAGTTTATTCAGAGTTCGTGCATCCAGTACCAGACGTACTCCCTCTATGGCTTTACACATGACCAGTAATGGGTTGTTGCATACACTTGAGCTAAGTTCTATTATTCCTTCATGCAACATCTTATTGTTTTCTTCATGTGCTGCTAGACATACACTCAAGGGCACAGGATACAGTTTACAAAAGAAAGGAATTTCATCCTTGATCACAAAACAATGTATGTAATCATCTAGTACTCCAGCCTTATGTGAAAATACTATAATGTGCTTTAGTAATATTCTGTACAAATCATCTTTTTGTAAATCGTTCAATAATTCAGACTCATAAGCTTATAACATGCATAATCTTTTGCAGATGATATCTTATACTAGAACTAGAACTCTGTGACCAGGCGTTTCTGCCTGGGATGTTATCTCACAACCTTGCAAAAATCTGAAACCGAAATATATTAAATTATTCGTAGCGGCTGTATAGCTCGTGGAATCTGAATGAAAGTTTAGTGTTCTAATCGGTGGCACATCTCAAAGATCAGCTGGAAGAAAATTACTAATTATTTTCTAGTATGACGCCTAACAGTGGTTAATGTTCCGTTAAGGCCACGTCTAATCAGGACAAGCAAGGTTAAAGTTTACAAATAATTATGTACCACACACAAGTTTGAAGTCATGAACAATTATATTATAGTTTCATTTACAACTTACATATACTGTTACAGCAAGATGAACCTTAGACAATCATTCTATCCTTTTTGAGTCCAAGAGCAGAAGAAGAAAAAAGAATAGAAAGTTCAGACACACAATCTCGAATGTCCATGGAATATATTGCAACACAATGCATTTGTTTTTCTTTGGCATACATCACCAGCTATTCATACAATAATTATCACTACACGGCATTTACAAATTTCAAATTCATGACCACCCCAGGAGATACAGTACAATTGCCCCCAGGGATGGTTGGGACTAAATTATTTATGCATACCAGTCAGACCATGGTACTGTTCGATTATAGTTTCAAATTTCACAACATTGTTCATGTGTGTTTCTTAAATGACCTTTTAAAAAATCGTTTGCACACAATAGTAATTAACATATGTGCTTTGCCTATTTCTAAGGGAGGGTAACTACAATACTTCCCTACTCGTGTGGCAGATGTTTCAGTCTGGAAAGGTATTAACAAATCTCACCGGAAAATGACTTGAGTTAACCCCCCTATCTATGTTCGCAGGCATGGGAAATCCAGGAGTTAGAAACCAGCCCAGGGCCTTCAGACTGTTACCAAGGCCACATTCATTCAGTGTCTCTAAAATCCCACTTTCAATTTGGCTTCTACTCAAGGACATGTTGATTGAAAGTTCTCCAAGGGAACCACACCAAGGAATGGAACATAGGAAAACAGTGAAATTATGATCACATAAATGGAAATAAAAAACAATCTTCTTGCAGGTGATAAGCTGAGCATGTTTCACTTATAGTAGAACACACACTTCGAATGATACTACTGCCATATGTAATACACATCATCGATCACCGATTTTCAACGCTCACAACGGTGGTGCTACAATACTGTGGACGCGATTGTTGAGTGTCGGCAGTTGGCTCTCCGATCAGCTGATTCACCTCTGCTCTCGCGCCATCTCAGCATCATGTCCGTTGCAGGTGCATGAACATGAAATAACCCACGCTAGCATTAATTTTAACTATTTATGTAGCAGATGTTTCTGGCTAGTGCGAAAAGAGAATTACTTAGTGGTCCATTCATCCGATATTCATACTTGAATGTTCATTTTAATATTCTGTAATGTATTCAATTTTCTGAGCAATCTTTAGTCCAGATTTCAGAACACGATGTATTCTCTGTTTAATTCCTTTGAGAATTACACAGTGTATTGGTTCATAACTAGCAAAGTTTTGCACTCTTTAGAGTGTCCTGTGAACTCATGTAATCACTTTACATAAATTACAACTCTGTACCATTGTTCACAACACGTGTGTACACAGTTGTATAACATTCACTTAGTCTATGTACCTGTCACTATGGTTGGGTGTCCAAAGGTTGAATTACTTTTGTCAACACTCACTATAGTGTTCACAGTGTTCGCTAGCTGTAACACATTTTAGCTTCACATGATATTAATATTCATATTATTCTGCAAAGTCAACTTTGCTGCACAGGCATAATCTTAATACACGAAATATAAAATTTTTTACATGAATAAAAATAATTACTATACCAGCCTTCATACTCAGATTTCATAGTCCTTTTCTCTTTAAAATTTTAACTGATAAAAGTGCACATTGACATAGTCTTTCACTGTCTTTATGCGTTTGCTAGACTTTTTTTCACTTTTGTAGCACATGCTGATGCTTTTGCAAATTAAATTTCTTTTTCAAATGATTTCTGTTGAAGCACTATTCACTATGTTGCTATATATATTGGCTTTGTCATTGACATTACATCTTTCAGTTTTACAAGTCATGACATTAACATTTAATCCATATTAGGATTTGATGTTATTTGCATAAATTTTATGCCATGGACTTCCTTCAACCTTTCGTGCCAAAAGTAGACCTTTGGCCATCTGGACTACTGATCCTCAGGCAGTTTTACATTTGTGCTATTCATCACTTATCACAGATCCACACTTTTAACTATTTACAATTTTAAGTGAGGAATCATTTGCCCGAAAATTAGGTCTCAATTGCAGGTGTGCTATTCATGCTTTCACGCGCATCATTCCTTATATATAGTGGCTCTAAACTTTATGCCATGCAGTTACTTTCTCTATACGAAAACATATATTCCTTTAATTCTCAATAGTGCTCCCGGACACATGCTATTATGTGGCTGAAGGCCACTGCTGGAGCAAACAAAACTCTTACTTAGATCTCAAACAGTGTTCTTAAGTATTAAAACATGCCTGTTTACATTCACACTCTGAGAAGTCAATCAACTGTCATGGCTATGCATTGATACATTGTATGCACTCCTGTAAGTACTTGTTAATATTATTAAATCACACCATTCTTCTACTTACTAAAACTAGTTGATCACAAAAAATGCAAAAGAAATTCTTATCCTACTAGTACTACTACTACTACTACTACTACTATTTGCTTTTACAGCCTCATTGGACCACTTTAGTCAATCATTTCCTGGTCCCCTTCTTCAGTAAGTGCATGTTTCATTCTTTCTTAACTGCCCAGTATCTTTTCATTCGTTCTGATCTTTCCTGTCTTTCCTCAGCTGTAAACATCCTTTTCATTGTGTGTCATTTGTCTACTTTTGGTTTAAATCTTATTTTCTTGTCTTTCAGGTTCTTGAGATTTTCTGTCTTGTTTTGCAGATCATCAGAGGTTATATCTAGTTCTCCCATATCCTCTTTAATTTCCTTGATCAATCCTACTTGTTGCTTCAGATTCCACAGTTTCTGCACCATTTTTCTTGCTAATCTGGTTTCTAGTGTCCTCATTATGTGGCCAAAGAAAGAAATCCTCTTTTTATATGTTGTATCTGTGATGGGCGCCAGTTCCTTGTACACTACTTCATTCAGCACTATCCACCATTGTCCTTCCTTCTGGTACTTTTATTTTTGGATGTTCTAGCTATTCTTCTCTCTGCTTTTAGTATTTTGTTGACACTATTTCTCTGAGTGACTTTAAAAAGAGTCTTACTTGCGTATGTTAGCTCTGGCTGAACCACCGTCTTGTAGTGTTTTAACTTTGTTTGAATTGATAGACGTTTCTTATTGTATGTAGACCATGTTAGTTTTTGAGCTTTTATCATTTTATTGGTTCTTTCTTGCCAAGCAGGTTTTTCATCCAAGTTGTGTGTTATTATCTCTCCAAGATATGTAAATTGCTTCACTATTTTAATTTTTCTGTTGTCTACTGTTACATAGTCTATTACCAGAGGGTCTGTTACCATCATCTCGGTCTTTTTGAAAGATATCTGTATTTTTCAGGCTCATTATTTGATTTCTAGCTTCTTGTACATTATTAGCTAGTAATACCAAGTCATCTGCAAATCCCAAACAATTTAGATTTATATCATCTTTCTTGGTTCCAATTGTTATGTTTTTAGGATTATATTTGTACCATTCTCTCATAAAGTATTCAAGAGCAGAGTTGAAGAGCAATGGTGATAGACCACCTCCTTGTCTTAACCCTGTTTTAATCATAAATGGCTCAGGTACTTCTCCTCTGAATTTTACTTTGGACTTGGTGTTTGTAAGGGTTAATTTTATCATTTTTATTAATTTAGAATGAAGTCCAAAATTTCTTAATATGTCTTGCATAGAAGATCTGTGGATGCAATCATAAGCTTTTTTGAAGTCTACAAAGGTCTGCAGCGGATAGGCACTTGGTACAGGGAGTGGCAACTGACCCTTAACATAGACAAATGTAATGTTTTGTGAGTACATAGAAAGAAGGATCCTTTATTGTATGATTATATGATAGTGGAACAAACACTGGTAGCAGTTACTTCTGTAAAATATCTGGGAATATGCGTACGGAACAATTTGAAGTGGAATGATCATATAAAATTAATTGTTGGTAAGGTGGGTACCAGGTTGAGATTCATTGGGAGAGTCCTTAGAAAATGTAGTCCATTAACAAAGGAGGTGGTTTACAAAACACTCGTTCGACCTATACTTGAGTATTGCTCATCAGTGTGGGATCCATACCAGGTCAGGTTGACAGAGGAGATAGAGAAGATCCAAAGAAGAGTGACGCGTTTTGTCACAGGGTTATTTGGTAAGCGTGATAGCGTTACGGAGATGTTCAGCAAACTCAAGTGGCAGACTCTGCAAGAGAGGCGCTCTGTATCGCGGTGTAGCTTGCTGTCCAGGTTTCGAGAGGGTGCATTTCTGGGTGAAGTATCGAATGTATTGCTTCCCCCTACTTGTACCTCCTGAGGAGATCACGAGTGTAAAATTAGAGAGATTCTAGCGCGCACGGAGGCTTTTCGGCAGTCGTTCTTCCCACGAACCATGCGCGACTGGAACGGGAAAAAAGGGAGGTAATGACAGTGGTACATTAAGTGCCCTCCGCCACACTCCATTGGGTGGCTTGCCGAGTATAAATGTAGATGTAGATGTAGATGTAGGTTATGACTAGTTGCCTCTGTCTCCTTTTGTAGGCACCCATTATTAATTTTAATGTGATGATCTGTTCTGGGTAGCTTCTCCAGGGTCTAAATCCTCCTTGATATTCTCCTAGCTTCTTTTCAAGTTGATCTTTACAGCGGTTGGAGAGAATTATTGACAATATTTTATATGCGCAATCCAATAGGGAAATCCTTCTGTAGTTGTCCGGATTTTATTTTTCTCCTTTTTTGTGTAATGGTTGTATGACAGCTGTAGTCCAATGTTCTGGTAGCTCTTCTCCAATCCAGATTTTAACTATGCATTGATGTAATGATATCTTCACAGGTTCTGCTGCATATTTCCAGAGTTTGGCAAATGTTTGATCTTATCCACTTGATTTGTAGTTCTTGAGCTTGTTCAAAGCTTTGTAGAGTTCCTGAATTGTTGGTGGGTTTATATTTACTGGTGGGGTTTTTATTGGAGTTTCTGTGTTTATTTCAAGAAGCTCAGGAGGATCTTCGCAATTTAGTAGTTCATTAAATGTTTCTGCTAAAATTTCTGAATTTCTTTTATCACTATGGGCCATCTTATTTTTTTTATCTTTTAGCATTAGTGTTGGGGGATCATATCTGTGGAGTTGTCTGCTAAATGTTTTGCAGTAATCTTGTGAATTTGTTTTCTTACTATTTGTTTCTATCATATAAAGTATCTCTTTTTGATATTGGCGTTTAACCCTTGATGTTTTTTGAATCACCTTTCTTTGTTTTGTGAGTTCCAAGTAACATTCTTCTGTTTTTTTTTTTACTCTGATACCTTAACCAGGTGTGGTGTCTATCTTCCACTGTTTTATCACATTTGTCATTCCACCACTGGTGTTTTTTCCTTGGGTTTATTGGGGCTACTTGTTCAGCTATTTGTTTCAATTGGGAAATTATTTCATCCAGATCATCTGTTATTTTTATATTCCTAGTTTGTTCTTCATATTCCTTGTTATTTATCAATTTATGAGGGTCATAGGTTCTCTTCTTTTTGGGTGGGATTTTTTCTTTCTCAGTGGGGCGAATTTAATTTTTATTTTTATCAAGTAATGATCTGATCCAGTGTCAGTTTCTCTCAGGACTTTCACATTGTAGATTTCCTTGTGGTAGTTCTTATCCCTGCAGACATGATCCAACTTCCATTCTCCTTTCGTCCAGTCCGGGTATTTCCAAGTTTTATAAGTTTATTTGGTTTTCTCATGAAGTATGTTGATTTTGAGATCATGTCATGGTTTCTACAGAATTCCACCACTTTAATACCATTCTGGTTTTTTCTTTGTTGTGCTGGCCATTTCCCTATTACATCTCTGCATCTCTTTTCTGTTTCTAATTGGGCATTAAAGTCTCCAATAAAAAATTTGATGTGATTTTTGTTGATGTTCATTGCTGTCTGATCCAAAGCTCCCAAAATCCATCCAAATCTTCTCTGTGGTCTTAGTTGCGGCATGGGCATTCATTATTGCGTATGTTCTATTTACCACTTTTGTAGTTAATGTTGAGAGCCTAGGAGATTGTGCTTTGAATTCTATTATGGAATCTATCATTTTGAGGTTGACCACAAATCCTGTTCCAAATTGTGAGCATTGCTTCATTGCTCTTTTCTCTGATATTCCTCTGTAAAGTCTATATCCTTGTAATTGGTTTGATCAGTGTTTCTCATTTCTTGAAGTCTGGTTATCAGAATCCCCTTTCAATCCATTTCATCTGTCAAAATTTTCAGTTTACTTTGTTGAATGAGAGAATTTATATTGAGCATCGCTATGTTACTTATCTGTCCTGCCTTTAGTCTAAGTTTCAGTCTGCTGTCAGTCTTGGGTATTTTCAGATGCTCTGACTCATCTAGGTTATCTTTCAAGTGACTGTACACCATATCCAAATGCAGTCTTTCCTGGCTGTTGCCAGGTGGTGGAATTTTCCTTAAAAGATTTCCTTCCATGGTTGATTGTCAGAGGTGTTCAACTGTAGTTGTGAAATTAGAGGGGCCCACTTGTCTGGGGTTGAAGGGTAGGCATTTCCTCTGTACTCTATAAATGCCATGGTTTGAATCTCTTATCCTACTATATACACATAAAATTGAAATCTCTCTCTTAGTTATATTTTCAATGCAATTATTTCTTGCCAATTATACTTTGTTTCTGTGTCAGGGTCATCCTTAAGGCTGAAGGTCTTATTAATGCAATTCCCTATTATAAAACTACAAACTATCAATGATAGTTTAACACATAAATATAAAACTAAAGTATTTTACTATTTACATGACATTTCAGGTACAAACATTACTTTTCTTAACTGTTTATCCTTCCCTGTATGTACATTTTAAAATCAGGTTCAATTATTCTCCAATACAGCATTTTCTTTATTTCCTTTGACACAGCCTCGTGTTTACTCCAAGGCATAGAGTAGGAAGTACGACAGAGCGTCTGGTATGGATATACGTGCATATCGTACACATATCCTTGAATTAGTACGGGTTTTTCCGAAAATGTGCCTGTATAGTTACTCAATAATCGAGAAAGCTCATGCTGCTGTTCACTAGTTAAATATTCTGACTCCCTTACTTCCTTTTGAATCTCATATTTTAACAATTTTTTCATCATACTGTTCTTTTATTTCAGGATATGCCCTCAGTGGTACATTATCCTGTATATTAAGTACAAAGGGTTCCACTTCTACATGTTCGAACCACCGACAGTACCTATTGTGCTTTATCATTGTTTTTATTAATGGTAATTGTAAATCCTTGGTAGGTGTTTGTAGGAAGCAAAAGCCCTGACGGATGTAAATCATGGCGCTTTTTCCCCTCAGTATGTCCCATCCCAGGATGCAGGTTGCAGTTAAATTCTAAACAACGAGGAACATGCATAATATCACATCATTTCCTATTCCTATTCCTGCCTACACCTGAGCATTGACATTTTGTGACTTTCCTTCTATAGCCCCCATAATTTTACAATTTTGAACCAGTAACATAAGCAGTATTTTATTTTTGTTAATGACATTAAAGAAATTCTCAGACATCACCGAAACAGATGCTCCTGTGTCAATTAAAATTGTCGCTTTTACATGTACTGCGGCTTGCAAGATCTTGGTTTGTTGGTCAGAATATTTACGCAGTTCTGTGACTAATTCCTGCCACAAATCCTGGCTGTCATTATAACACAGCATAGCAATCTGATTATTATCGTTTACTAGTTTGCTTTCACTTCCATTCCTAGTGGCCGAGTGCTGATGGCTTACGTCGACCCCCTATAGTTTGTTGGCCATTTATCATCTGCAACGTGCTGTCTATTGATATTATTTTGTGTGGGACCCGGGTTATTAACTCATGTCAATATTGAAGTATTTGCTGGCATGGGAATGGCTTCGACATTATTGATGGGGACTTCCGGTTCCTGTCTATTTGATGGTGCTGACCAGTTAGCAGCCATATTCTGCTGCCACTGGCCACCTCCTTGTTTCATACTTTTGAGCTAAAAATTACTTCTGTAATTCTCCTCATTCCTCCTTTTCCAATTCATCACATCGCTTCTATTCTTATTGGGAGAGCAGTTACCACTTGATGTACCATTTACTGTGTTTCCATTCCCTCCTTTTTGTCCGTTCGATCTCTCACAGCTATTACCAACACATTCGTATCCCTAGTTATTATTCTGGTGTTGGTTTCCATAACTGTTATTCCTATGTTTGTGGTTATTACTTGTTCCTTCACCATTATTATTTTGTTGTGCACCCTCTTGTGTCAAATCCAAAGAGTCCATGACCAACATGAATGTCTCTAAATCATTGTCGGGTACATGTATCAACTCTCTCCATATTGAGATAGGCAACTTGGATTTCAATATCCTAAGCACGTCATGTGTGGTGATCGGCTCTGACCAGTTCCTCATTTTGTTGATATACTTCTCAAAATATTTTCAGTGCATTCCTAGCTTGAAATTGTAGCTCTCAGGGTTATATACCTTTTTCCGTAGTCTTTCTTGTATACTAACTGACCAAAACATGGCCAAAAAATATTGCTCTAACTTACTAAAAGAATGACAGTTCTCTGCCATCTCTGATGCCCATAATGTGGCAGCTCCGGTAATATATGAGATAACAAACTGTATCTTTTCCCCTTCCTGCCAAGATGCAGGTAACACACTCTTAAAACTCTTTATGAATAATACCAGATCAATAGATTTCTTTTCTTTGGAAAACACCTGATATTGTATGTGGTTCAACAGTGATCCTCATGTTTCAGTGTAGTAAGAGTGGGTACATCATTGTGCACATCTATTAGATTATTTCTGCATGCATTCACTGTGTATGGACTGACAGTCAATTTATTTACTGGTGAATTTCCTGATTTCATACATTATTTCCACTCTGCTGTACATTAAATGAACTACTGCAGCTTGGACTAGGTGTGGCACAGTTCATAATTCTATGATCACAGTCACCCAATGGTTTTCTGATAATCTCGGGTCTTAAAGGTTCGTGGTTAATGCTTGTACCTTCATGACTCTTATGTTTAACATGGTCAAGATTACTAACTTCACTTCAGCTTCTACCTTTCATTCTATGTTTAAAGAAATCTCCTCGATGCCCATGGTTAGTTGTTTGACTTTGGCATTGAGAGGTTCCTGTACCTCTTTGACCTCGATACTTCTCCAGCCAAATTATTTACTTTGTATGGTAAATCCTTCAAACTTTTCTTAACTTCAGATACATCTTATTCTACCTTTTCTATTTTGTTATTAACGTGTTCTAAAATATGCTGATCCCTGACATCTAGAGCATGATTGAACTTCTTTACTAATGCTGGTTCGCATTTGACTAACATCTTGTCCACTTTAACAATTATGGTAGTCTCAACCTTTCCAAAAAACTCATTTTGCCATTGGATATCTTCCTCATGCGCTCTTTTTCTCTGCTGTTCCATTATTTCCAATTTCTGGAAGAGTAACACAAGCATATCACTTAGATTTGATAGCTCTTCCCGTGTTTGTTCGCTTTCGGCTGCTCTGTCACAACTGATTTCAACCGCGGGTCTGACAGTCTCTTGTCCCTCAGTGATTGTAAACTCTGTTGACAAATATCAGTCTGCAATTCTACACTGTCATGTGGGGTCATAGTTCGTTCAGTTTCACTAACTACAGTCCCTCCTGCCAACGATCCAGGAATATTCTCCACCTGGTCATTGGTTTCATGGGTGCAATGAAGGAGCCTCCCCGAAGATTGCGACAGCAAGGTACAAACGAGAAGCACAATCGGGTGCACCCCGGGCAACGTTGATTTATCAGCAGCTAATCCTTCAACAACCAGAATGGACTTCTGAGAAAATGAAGACCAATAAGACCCTACCCAAACGGTCTTTTCTAAGGCCACTTGTGACGATGTTGATAAATGTTGAAGGAATATCGAGAGACAAAGAAGTTTTATTATCTGACTTGTGTAAAGAATATCAATGTGACTTCCTCCTGATTCAAGAAACTCATTGGGGCAGTACAAGACCCACACCCAAAGTAGATGGAATGAAGATGATCTTGGAGAGACCACATGAACGCTACGGTAGAGCCATCTTCGCCAGGCCAGGAATTAGAGTCACTTCTGCATCACTGACTGACAAGCAAGACATTGATATATTGACCATTCGAACTCAGCAGTATTATGTTACCTCTGTGTACAAACCCCCAGAATCAGATTTTGTCTTCACTGAGCCTGGCAATTTCAGTTACCAAGACTTTAATTTTGTATTGGGCGATTTCAACTGTCAGAGCACTACATGGGGCTATAAAGAAACTAAAAGCAGCGGAGTGGAACTAGAGACCTGGGCTGAGGGACACGATCTACTGCTCATACATGACCCGAAATTGCCAAGCTCCTTTAATAGTGGCAGATGGAAGAAAGGGTACAATCCCGATAACATCTTTGTTAGCAAGAAACTCGCTGGCCAATGTGGAAAACTGACTGGGGAGCCAATTCCCATATGCAGCATCGGCCCATAATATGCACGGTCAATGCAGTTGTTAAGCCTGAACAAGTTCCTTTCAAAAGAAGTTTCAATTTTAAAAAGGCCAACTGGAAGAAATTTAGAGCGCTCATTGATGTAGAAATAACAAAAATATCCCCACAACCTGAGATGTATGACTCTTTTGTCAAACTCGTTTAGAAGGTGTCTAGGAAAACAATACCGCGAGGATGCAGAACACAGTATATTACGGGACTATCTGAGGACGCAAAGCCACTACTGGAAAGATACCAGAGGCTCTTCAATAACGACCCATTTGGTGATGAGACACTTCTAGCAGGTGATGAACTCATTTCAGTCACAGCTGAGAACCGCAAAGCCAAATGGTGTGACCTCGTGGAGAACCTGGACATGAAAGTGAACAGTAGGTGGGCTTGGAAACTGTCAAAGAACCTAAATGGTGATGCCACATAGTCAAGTGATAAATTTACTACCGTCATGGCAGACCAAGTCGCCACTCACTCCTTATGAATGGCAAAACCCAGGGCAGAAAGTACCAGGAACCATTAGCACGTGATCTGGCAGAGGAAAATCATCACCTCAAGGCACCATTTACAATGTCAGAACTTACTGCAGCCATTTCCAGCTTGAAGATTAACAGAGCTCCTGGTATCGATGAACTTAAGAGTTGAGCAAATTAAAAACTTTGGCAGTAATACCCTACAGTGGCTGCTAGATTTGATAAACACATGTGTAGAAAGGCTCCATATTCCAAAGATGTGGAGGAAAGCCCAAGTGGTTGCACTTCTGAAACCAGGAAAGGACTCTGATGATCCAAAAAACTTCCGACCTGTGTCTCTTTTATGTCACTGCTTTAAGATCTTGGAACGCCTGACACTAAGTCGCATAGAAAGCATCTTGGAACAACAGATCATCCCACAGCAGGCAGGTTTCCAACCAGGCAAATCATGCTGCGGTCAAGTCCTGAACCTGACCCAACATATCGAGGATGGGTTTGAGAGGAAAGGGATCATGGGAGTGGCATTCATAGACCTTTCAGCTGCATATGATACTGTAAACCATCGGAGGCTCCTTAGGAAAGTATATAATGTGACAAGAGATTACTATTTAACATCACTGTTAGGAACTTTCCTGCATAATAGGAGATTTTTCGTCTGTCTCTAGGGCAAGACGAGCAGGTGGAGAAATCAGAGGAACAGCCTACCTCAGGGAAGCATCCTTGCCCCAGCTCTGTATAATATATATACAAATGACCAACCAGTGCCAAATATCACGCGCCAATTTATGTATGCTGATGACACTGCAGTTGCAGCCCAAGGTAACAATTTTATGGGCGTAGAGGGGAAATTAACCAGTACCTTGGAAGCTCTCTCCCAGTATTATGAGGCAAACCACCTAAGGCCGAACCCTTCCAAGACGCAAGACTATGTAAAGGAGGGGGAGGGGGGAGGGGGGGGGAAGTGACATACATTAAATTTACATAAAATTTGTATCCCATACTTCAGTTGATCTATATAGGTCAACTGAAGTATGGGATCCTGAGCACCATCTTATCACCAATGATCATGACAAATGAGTCACTAACACTACAACCCTCAGTATGCCCTGTAGTGATATATCCCATTCCTTGAATGACAGGTATCACATCCTTAAATACATAAGTCAGAGAAAAGATGTTCATGACAGTAGTCGATAAGTGGTGAGCACCCCACTGTGTTTTATGTTTTGACTCTGCAAGCAGCAACCGTGGTGCTGAGTTTAGAGATGAACAGTGTTTGCAACATTTTTATTCTAGGATACAGTAATGCCCCACTGATTAGGATGTCATTGAACAGGGTCACACTGTGGGCCTGTGGGAAGCTGGACAGATGTATCCATGGAGTGCTGCGCTTGTTGGGCACAGTGCACAGTGATGTGTCACTGCTTTCAGTTGTGATCTCTGAAACACTCAAACACCCGTAGACCAGTTTCTGGATGTCTACATAGTACAGATGAACATCAAGATCAACACAGTGTGTGAGCAGTGTTTGCTGTCTGAACATCCTTGAGGGACAAAATCTGGACACACATTCCTCCTACTGTGTCATCAGAGACCATGTAGGAACCATCTGCTTGCAGCAGGATTAAGATCACGTATGCCCCTGGGCAGGCTGCTACCGATACCATGACACCACTAAGCATGGCTACTCTGTTGCCTTCAAAGGGTTGACTGCAGAGTGGAATGGCTTTCTGTTGTCTTTAATGATGAGAGTAGGGGACAAGGGAGTATAATTTTAATATCTCTGTAGAGTTGCTGCCATCTCCATTTTTCTCATGTAATATTTTGCATCCTTTTAACATATTCTGTACAAATTTACTTAACTTGGTTAGTATTGTGAAATACAGAGAGACAAGGGAAATATTGTACTGACAGACACCGTTTTGGAATTAACAACAATGCTATTAGTTTTCACAGTAATCAAGTAAATGTAAACATTACCAAGACTCAGATGAAGACAATGATTACAATAGGACAAATGTATAAAATATTTTTTTGGAATGGTATTTAGTTTGAGATGAGTCCCAAAAATTAGTGCAATAAATAGAATGTGGAATTAAGAGCAATGATATGATTTGTGGAAATTTGAGAAAAACACAGTGGATGCTGCAAATAGTACTGTCTAAAATGAAGTCCACCAGGAACTTAATGGTTTCAACATTTGTGGTAAGTCAAGATGTGGCCAAAGGTTGGCAAGTTGGTTGCTTGCTACATGAAGAGACTGGGCTAGTTGCTCAATGAGAACTATTAAGAGGAGGTCCAAAATCTCCTAAATAGATGTTGAAGTGAGGGGAACTGGCATAAACTTGTTGTATCTGATGAGAATAATCTCTTTAACAGCTGGTTACTTACAAGCCTTTTTGCTTAATTAGGTTTTATTCTTTGTGTGTGGATTTAATTTTTGATAGGCACTTCCTATTTTATTTGGTGAGATAATCTGGAGTGGGAGTGTCTTAGAGTCTTGTGAGCTAAACAGGAGCTGCTAGACTGAATAAAACTGAGAGGTTAATACACTGATGAGGCAAAACATTATGATCACCTGATTAGTAATATGTTGGAATGCAGTACAGCAGCAGTTCTGCATAACATGGATCCGACATGTTCTTGAAAGATTTACAGATGCTTGTGGCACTAGATCATGCAGTTAATGTAAATTTCAGGCTGCTTAGCTGTGGATGTGGAACTGGCACACAATAGCATCCCAGATGTGTTCCACTGGGTTCAAATCGGGCAAATACATGCTCCTGAAACCACTGTAGCACGATTCTCACCTTGTGATATGGGCAGTTATCTTAGTGGATGATGCTGTTTCGGTTGGGGAAGGCAACAAGTATGAAGATACGCAGGTGGTCCACAATAATAATCATGCAATTCATGGATGTCATGGTGCTTTAGATTACTACCACTGGTCCCACAGAAGCAGAGCTTAATGTCCCCCCTAGTGTAATACTACCCCCAGTGGCCTACGCCTGTGATGCAATGCCTGTTTGGACCAGAATTTATATGCATGATGGTGTATTTGGATAGACAATTGAGCTGATGTAACAAGATTCATTATTTGTTTGACCATGAGACACGTTTCCATTGATCTTGATGTTCAACCATGTGTGTCGAACTTTGTACCATGAAACAACCATACCTGCACCAGCAGTATACTCTGTCATCAGGTTAGCCACAGATCACTGCCTATCCTGCTTTATAGAGTGGGCAAGCCTCTGACCACGTTCCATAATGAGTGAACATCCACCTACTTGTGGTGTCATCATCCCTCAGCCACTTTTCGTAGATACTTGTAACAGTGACATGTGAGCAGTTGACCAGCTTCACCATTTCCGAAGCCTTCATTCACAGGGGCTGGACCATAACAATATGACCTTTGTCAAAGTTTATAACCGTGCATCCTAGAATGATTCACCATTCATTTCTGCTCTGATCCCATTCTTTCTTTACCTCATCACATGCATACAATCATATGGTTTGCAATGTTCACAATGCTTTGCACATCGGTTGAATAAGTAATACCATTGCTGTTGTACACTGGGGTGATAAAAGTCATGGGATACCTGCTAATATCATGTCACACCTCCTTTTGCCTGGCATAATGCAGCATCTCAATATGGCATGGACTCAAAAAGGCATTGGGAGTCCCCTGCAGAAATACTGAGCCATGTTGCTTCTATAGTCATCCATAATTGTGAAAGTGTTGCTGGTGCAGGATTTTGTGCATGAACTGACCTCTCAATTGTGTCCCATAAGTGCTGGTGTAGGATTTTGTGCATGAATTGACCTCTCAATTATGTCCCATAAGAATTGTGAAATCATTCTCTCAAATTGTCCAGCATGTTATTCAAACCAGTCATGAACAATTGTTGCCTGGTGATAAGGTGCATTGTTATCCATAAAACGTCCTTCTATGTTTGGGAACACGAAGGCCATAAATGGCTGCAAATGGTCTCCAAGTAGTCAAACATGATCATTTCCAGTCAATGATCAGTTCAGATGGACCAGAGGACCCAATCAATTCCATGTAATCTCAGCCTACACCATTGCAGAGCCACCAACAGCTTGCCCAGTGCCTTGTGGATCTCAGAATACTGAATTCCCTCATGATTTCTGAAATGGAATGTTCAACGTGTCTAGCTCTAACTACAATTCTGCGTTCAAAATCTGTTCATCCCTGTCGTATGGCCATAATCACATCAGAAACCTTTTCACATGAATCACCTGAGTACAAATGACAGTTCCACCAATGCACTGCCCTTTTATACCTTGCATAGGTGATTCTACTGCCATCTGTATATGTGCATGTCATTATCCATGACTTTTGTCACCTCAGTGTATAGGATACCTAAAAGCAGGATCACTAGCTACCCATACTGAGGTGATCATGCACCCCGGCAGAACTGCTAAAGCTGTGCCCCCCCCCCCCCCCCCCTTCCAAAACTATCTTTTGGCAATTTTTTTTTTACTCAGAGTTAACAAATCTTGTAACTTTTTACTGTATCTAGGCTTAATAAAAATGAAGCTTTATTGAACAATGAATGTCTAAATAAACTATATAGGAATAAAATATTGACCACAGCAAATTAGTTCATTGTAGTTATTAAATTACTAGCATATCAACTACAAGTTGTATAACCTTTCTGGCAGCGGCTGTACATTGGTTTTAGTATGGTGTTTAATAGAGAATAGATTTCATTTGTTCCTCTTTAATTATTAATACTGATTAAATTAATGATTAGGAATAAAAGAAAATGGGCTGTGATTAAGAGCTGAGAAAATAGCCTTTTCCAGGAATTTTGTTGTTATTATTATAATTTTGCTTTGCATTTCCTTAATTTGAGTTAGGCAGAGTCACTGATTATGCCACTGAAGTCTAGTTTAGCAACTGTGTCTGTCAACAAGACAACAAAATCTGACAGTCTCTTGTGCCCATATTTGGCGTCAATTTATTGATATTGTCTTCACAAGTAACTGACATTATCATAAATATAATCAAAGCTATGAAGCATCTCTCAATCCATACTTCAGAAAAAATAGAGAGAGAGAGAGACAGAAAGATAGAGGAGGAGGACAATAAGAAGACAAAATATCCGAATGGGGAGCTGTGCCAATGCACTTGATCAACTCTTTCATCCGGAAGTGACAGCAGCTATTTTGCAGACTAGCTACACCGTATCAATATTTCTGCTATATTTGGCACCAAATTAAACTGCATATGTTTTGAGATAAGATGCAGAGTGCTTAAGGCATATCCTGACCAAGAATTAAAGTAGAATTAAACAGTGTGACATACACTTTCTGATCAGAAGTATCCAGACACCCCCATGTAACACGGGATTGAGCACTAGATGTCATTAGAGGCAGAGCTGACAGTGTAAAGGAGGCGGGGAGTATTGTGTTTTAAGTAGAGAAGCAGTAATGGCAGAGGAGAGCTCAGTGACTTTGAATGCAGTCTCTTAATAGTCATGAATCTATCAGTAACATTTCAACACTTCTAAAGTTCCCCAAGTCAACTGTTAGTAATGTGATTGTGAGATTGGAACTCAGACTTCACATGCTGACAGACAGGAACCATCAAGCATTGCAGAGGGTGTTTGTTAAAAATAGTGTGAAATCAGCAGAAGACATCACTTATGAGTTTCAAAGTGCTAGCAATAGTCCAGCTAGTACAATGACTGTATATAGGGAGTTAGAATTGGTACAATGGTCAAAAAACTCCTCGTAAGCCACATATTTCTGTAGTCAATGCTAAGCAACATTTGACATGGTGTAAAAGAGTACCAACAGTGGGCAGTGGAGAGCTGGAAAAGAGTGATCTGGAGTGATGAATTATGCTATACCTTTTGTCAGTTTGATGAAAGGCTTTGGGTTTGGTGAATGTCTGGAGAATGTTACCTGCCATCATGTGTAGAGCCAATAGTGAAGTACAGAAGAAGTGATGTTATAGTATGTAGGTGTTTTTCATAGTTAGGGTGTGGTCCTCAAACAGCACTTAAAAAAAGTGCAGAATAATACAAGTATATTTTACAACATTGTGTAGTGACATACAGTAGAGGAACAGTATGTGTGACAAAGCAAGCAGGGATATTTTTACTTCCTCTCTTGTTTTGCCATCTGCCTCGTCAGAATTCATTTTTTTTTTCACTTTTAACTAATTGCTATTAACCTACATGAGTATAATCTGCATTTCCATAAAAGAGAAAGGTTGGCCCTCAGTTTTAAAGAATATAACACCAGATCTAATTTTGGGCTTAGTTTTATGTATGTAGTTGATCTGCTAATTTATTTTGACTGTGCCTAGTTAGTATCTTTTGTTGAAGGGTGAAATCAGTAATTTTTTCGTAACTTAAATTCTATTGTTGATGTATAAACAAATATAAATTCTATAATAATTAGAAATGTTTGGAAGACAAAACACTAGCATTCTTTAAGTACTTATTTGGCTCTATTCGAAAACATGTTAGCAAAGCCAGGCCTTAACTAATTCCAAAGTAATTAACATTTTTGTCAAAAGTATTGTTGGCATAACTATATATGTTAATTTCATGATTTAAACAAATAATTCAGCTTAACTCTTGTCGTAGAAGAAACTGTTTAAAAAAACCAAATTTTCAATGTATTAAGTTAATTTGATGAGTTAAGTTTTAATTGTAATTTCTGTAAAGTAAACATTGAATAATGTGTAGTTTCAGGGCCTATTCTTGTGATGATATAAGGGACCAATTTTTAGTCATGAGACAGTCAGTCCATGGCTGAGTTTCAGACGAGAAACCTGTGTTGGTTAGAACAACGATGCTTCAACTTAACTGTGAAATAAGTGTTACAAAATTAGGTCATGTGTTAAAACAATGACAGTGCCTGATCCATATGTACCTTTCTATTCTTCAAGAACTGTGTACAGTGTGGTTAGGTTTTTACTGCTCGTAGATGTTCAACAGTAAACTATTGTAGCAGTGTGTGGAGGTTTGCCTGCAAACTATTAATGAGGCTTATCGAAAGTTAAACAATAGTGCACTGGCCATATAACTGTGTATTTTTGGGGGGCTGTGAACAGTGAAATTAAAGTACTGTGAAACACAACTTTGGACCTGCTGCTTACATCATTTACAGTAGACAGTACTGCACTTTCCACCCCCTATTTTTTCAGCCAGTATGTCGACACCGAGGACAATCAACAAAGCAACAAATGAAGAAAAAAGAAGACGAACCGTCACATCTGGAGATGGTGATAATTTGTATCAACATGATATTGCAATCTGTCAGAAAGCTGCAAATATGAGGAAATCATTTGCAGACAGTAACATTTATGAGATGTGCTGGCCTGCCCAGAGTCCCAACCTGAATGCAATGGAACACATTTGGGATGAGCTCTCTCCAGACCCCAGCATCTGACAACTCTACCTTCTCTGGCTTTGGCTCTTTAGGAGAAACGGGCTGCCATTCGTCCACATGCATTCAGTCCTTACTCAAAGTGTCCTTTACAGAGTTCAAGCCATCACAAAGGCAAAGGATGGACATAACCCATATAAATGTTCACAAATAGGTCTTTGAATACTTTTGATCAGTTAGTGTATGTGAAATCTGTTTTCAATTTCACTTATTCGTTTATCAAATGTATTGAACCACTTCAGCTCTAACAGTCTCACTCTAGTCTACAGACAGCAGAAATTGGCAAGAATCTGAAGCCTTCAGGTAAATAGCATGTTTGCTTTGGCATTCAATCAGCAACCTTTGAGATCCTACTAGACTATAGTGAAGTAGTAACAACAACTCCATTATTGGATATGGTTAAGTATCCCTGTATTGTAAGAATGACTGGAAGCTTTAAAAAGGCAGACATGTCATGTTGTGACACTGGGACCAGGTGCGGCCAGGATGGGGTGTGTTTTGATAGCCAAAAGGGTGGGTTGGCCAAGCTGGGCAGAGCTCTGTGACACACACGTCTCATGATGTCATCAACTGACGTCAGCACACTTTGAGCCTTAGTGATTGGTGGGCACTCTGAATGTGAGAATTACCAAGTCCACAGGACAGGTGCCAGCAGATAAGTGTCTGCTCTGGCCTTGTGGTTGGAAAAACATGCACATCTGGTGACCGGTGAGAAACATGGAGAGGGCAACTGCCATGGCTGAATTGAGTGACCAGGATAGATATTAAATAATACTAAATCTAATAAAAAAAAACAACAGAATCTGACTAGTTATAGACAAGCCTGTAACATGGTTACAAAGACAGAAATAAGATGAGTGCATGGGTGAAAACACCTCCTTGATTTGAAGAGTAGTTTTAAGTTATTTCATGCTAAATGTTTTATGTATAAAATGAACTTTAATATTTCATCAGCACTTAAAGCAGTTTTAACAAACAAAATGTCTATGGATAGGTCTCATTGAGCACTACAAGGAGACTGCAGTCATTTTTTTAATAAATAATACTTATTTTAAATTGCAGGCTGAAATGTGCATTCTCTGCATAGAAAAACTGAATTTTTACCTCAATAATAAATGAAATATTGAAAGTAGCAGCAACATTACTATATAAATATAAATAGGGATGTACGAATATGCTTTGTTTTAATTGTTTGTATTTATTAGTGACAAAACAATCTAAGCCAATGTTTATTTAGACAATATCACTATTTTTAATAAACCATTTAACTCGGAGAAAAGCCAAGGACAGCAATATAACTGTGAGGAAATTTTGTACAAATTGCATATATATAACATTAAACTTATGGTTTTTACATATATAGCAAAAGTTGGAAATATTTGCACTTGACTCTCATCAAAGTGTGGTCTTAGTAGGCAGCAGCCATTTGGTGCTACACACTTGGTTCAGGTCAGTTGGAACAGAGTTCTGAGAACAGAGGTAGTGGGTGTGTATGTGGGGCAGTAGATTGCATCACAGGTGTGTAAAAATTTCTCATAAGTGTTGAGCCGTGGACTTGTAATTTTCATGCATGTCACTAGTGAATACTCTGAAATATTTTCAACATGTGGACTTTGAGTATTTCACATTAGGTGAACTAGTCTGAACTCTAAAACCTTTCTGTAGTTACATTTGTGAGTAATCTCGTCTCTTAATTCAATTGGTTTGCAGTTGCGGAACTTTAAACTTGCATGAAACAAACTTTAATTATTTTCCAAAACTTTTCTAGAAATTTACACAATATATAATATAATATATATATTGCTCCACTTTGATCTAAGCACTTGCTCAGACATTCATTAATTCAATGATTAACCTGTGATAAGTGTTACAGTGAACTGAATAAACTCAGTTTTGTTAAATCTTAAAAGCACTGTGAGTAGTGGACATTATTTTTCACAGCAAATTTCTTCCTGCATTTATTTGAACTTAAAGACCAAATTTTTTACAGCTAATGCAACAAATGAATTGGTAAGTCCCTAGACTTTAGCATAGCCAGCTCTCAGAAAATCCAAACATATGTTCAGAGGCTCTATGAACGGTAGCTTTAACCTGAATTACAGTTTATTATTCATGTAGATGCTCCCTGGAGGTTCACAAGCTAGAAGTTACAGGACAATTATTTTGTGGAATCAACTTGTTGGAAAGCATCATTTTAGCAAAGAACATTTTTATTTTATTTGGGTCCTTTGCAGGCTGTGAGAACAAATCATACTGTTGCCACAAAGTCCATATTATCAACAGATATCTGTTTGATAGTAGTCATTTCTTTATGATGCTGCTTGCTCGAAATGACACTGTGACAAAAACTTGGAAGAACAGGCATTGACTGCAGGGGAAACAGCAACTGTTGAAATTAAGTTAGTAGGCCAGCCGCAAGCCACAGTCAATATTTTTTTGTTTACCAGTTTCACTCATTTTAACAAGATAGTCAGAAACAGTAGAATTTAAAGTTCATACTAGTTGGCTGATTATATTGCTGATGTCAGAGATTAGTCCCTGACATTAGTAATATTGACCGTGGATTGTGGCTGTCCTAAAAACTTAACGCTTAACTGTCCGCCCCCGTTAGCTGAATGGTCAGCGTGGCGTAATGCCATGCCAAGGGGCCCGGGCTCGATTACCGGCTGGGGCAGGAGATTTTCTCCACTCAGGGACTGGGTGTTGTTTGTCCTCATCATCATTTCATCCCTATCTCTGACATGCAAGTCACCCAATGTGGCGTCGAATGCAATAAGTACTTGCCCTCGGCAGCCAAACTTCCCCGAATGGGTGACTCCCGGCCCACAATGCCATACGCTTATTTCCATTTTTCAACCCTTAACTACATTCACTATTTAGACTGATGTTAATAACCTATGGGGTAGTTTTCAACCCCAAAACCAAAAACTGTCAGAAACTTATTTACTTCTATGTTTCTCTAACATGTTGTTAAATAATCAGTACAACATAGGCTAGTATTTATGAAAATCAATCTTTATTAAAAAATAAAACATGATCTTACCTACAATTAATGTTTTTACATTTACAATGGCCTCTTAAACAGAGCTTTTGGAATTAACATAAAAAAACAATGAAAACTACTTTAAAAGTGTTCAGGAACATATTTTCAGATCAAATAATTATCATTTAGCTTAACTATAAAGAAAAAGTAAACAACGACTTTCAATAAAAAATGACAATAGGTACATGAACAAATCAGTATAGCACTTATTTTATGTCACTGGAATCTATAAATAACTTTTTGTTAATGGAATGCATTTTGCACGTGTATTTTCAATATTTATAACATGTTTTGGTAGTTTTTGTGTCTCTAATGCATGGAAAGATGTGACATTTGACTTTTCTGGCTGACTTGGTCCTACCTGGACTTGCACTGCAGATTCCTTGACCCTGCTATCATTTCCAAAATTTTTTCAAAGACCTTTGTCCACTGCAGTCTGTAAGTCCCTAAAAAAATTCCTGGAATTCCTTTTCCGCTCTTTCACATTTGCTTTGATTAAAGCCACTCCAAGTTATTTTACAAATCTAGATGCACCATCTTGCTGTTCTTATTTATAAGTTTTTTCCATGAAAATAGCCAGATTGTCCTTTTTTTCTTGGTTTTCTTTGTGAATATTCCCCTCTTTTACCTCTCCATCATCCTTTATTTTGCTGTCAGTTTCATGATCTGATATTTCTGTTTCATTGTAATTAAACTCTGCTGCATCTTGAAAGGAATCTGGTGTATCCAATGAATCAGGAATCTTCACTTGCTAACAATAACCACAAAATTTGATCATTGTTCAAATGTTCCTCCATTCTGTCTAAAACAATTAAAAACAATTTGTGATGACAAATAAGAAAAGTAACATTTATAACTTGGTGGAGTAGATTTCAACCACAACTGGTATGTATCTATGAAACTAATGGTTGCCAGTTAGCACACACCTGCACAATGCAAAAGCACAGCAAGTATGGACACATGGAAGTTGAGTGGCAATTGGAACCTAATTGTAAACAAGAGAGTGGAGTATGGGGTAATAAATTACTCCATGAATGTAGTTTTGACCAATAACAGCTTGCATTTACAGTCATAGAGAAAGGCTTCTTCTAGAAGTAGAAGACAGGAATACAAAGGGTGAGAGAACTCACATACCACTCCAGGTTATTATCAAATCACCTTCCTTTCTTGTTCTTTCTCTTGTCAATTTTTGTGCCCCCATCTGTGCCCACAGCCTTGGTGGGGTCCTATCTCGCCATCCCATTGGTAGGGACTTGGCTCATTAATGCCGAAATAACTCTTTGCTCTTCTGGAATGAATTTTACAATACAATAAATAGCATATGAAATTACTAAAAACACCAACAATGAAAATATAATAGTAAATTGATTAAAAAGGTAAAGTGCACAAAAATGCACTGATGTAAAAAAAAAAAAAAATCGCATGACCAAGAAGGAGTTATGCAACATAAACGAAAGTTCATAGGCATGTTTTTACATCTGAAAGATAGTGTCTATTCAAATTCAGTTGCATAAAAGTGGCAATAGTAGCGCCACTAAGAGGATACAAATCAGGATTGTTTTAAATACATGCTTTAACAGTCATGAGGGTTAGTTACCTTTGAAATTGCTTCCGGTAAATGCCGGGATGGTTTCTTTGAAAGGGCAAGGCTGACTTCCTTCCCCATCCTTCCATAATCTGATGAGACCAATGACCTTACTGTCTGGTGTCCTCCCCCAAACAACCCAACCTTTGAAATTGAAAATAGTGATTATTGTTAGGTAAGAATGCCTGTAAGGCAACAAAGACGCTATTATCAACATCTCACTAAGTTCGAATGAGGTCTTGCAAATGGGCTATGAGAAGATCGATGTTCCTTCTGCGATACTGTAGAAAGATTTGGCAGGAATTTAGTCACTGTACATGATTGCTGGCAGCAGAGGGCACGAGAATTTACTGTCACAAGAAGACTGGGATGTGGAGGGCCATGTTCCTCTGTCACATCATACTGCATCTGCAGCATCAATCTGAGCAGCAATTGGTATCACAGTGCCACAGCAAACTGTTGCAAATTGGTTACTTCAGCGACAGCTCCGAGTCAGACACCCTGCAAGATGTGTTCCACTGACCCCAAACCACCACCACGTGTGACATCAATGGTGTCAAGTAAGAGCTTGTTGGAAGGCAGGATGGAGGTCTGTTATGTTTTCTGATGAAAGTTGCTTGTACTTTGATGCCAGTGATAGTCATATGTTGATTAGAAGGAGGCCAGTTGAGGGCCAGCAATCAAAGTGTCTGTGTGCTAGACACACTGGAACTACACCTGGAGTTATGGTCTGGGGTACGGTTTTGTATGACAACAGGAGCACTCTCATGAGTATTATCCCATGCACCCTGATTATAAATTTGTATGTTAGTCTGATGATTCGACCTGATGTGCTGCCATTCATGAACAGTGTTCCAGGGGGTGTTTTCCAACACAGTGTTACTGTGTTCCCTTGGCTTGCTCAGTCACCAGATCTGCCTCCAACTGGGCATCATCGGATGACAATTCCAGCATCATCCACAACCAGCATTAACCATCGCTGTATTGACTGACCAAGTGCAACACGCACAGAACTGCATCCCACAAACTGACATCCAGGACCTCTACAACACAATGGATGCATACTTGCATGCTTGCATTCAACATTCTGGCAGTTACACCAGTGATCAGTGTACCAGCATTTCACATTTGCAATGGCTTATCTCTTGCTTACATTAACTTGTGATCTTGCAATGTTAAATATTTAAATATATTACCTAGACAAATGTATTACTGAAATTTCATTGTTGTTGTTGTTGTGTTCTTCAGTCCAGGGAATGGTTTTATGCAACTCTCCATGCTACCCTATCTTGTGCAAGCCTCTTCATATCCGAGTAACTACTGCAACCTACATCCTTCTGAATCTGCTTAGAGTATTTATCTCTTGATTTCCCTCTACGATTTTTACCCTCCACACTTCCATCCAATACAAAATTGGTGCCAGCCACTGTGGCCGAGCGGCTCTAGGCACTTCAGTCCGGAACTGCTCTGCTGCTACAGTCACAGATTTGAATCCTGCCTCGGACATGGGTGTGTGTGATGTCCTTAGGTTAGTGAGGTTTAAGTAGTTCTAAGTCTAGGGGACTGCTGACCTCAGATGTTAAGTCCCATAGTGCTCAGAGCCATTTGAACCATGTTTTAACTAAGTTGGTGATCCCTTGATGCCCCAGAACATGTCCTACCAACCGATCCATTTTTTAGTCAGGTTGTGCCACATTTCCTTTTCTCTCCAATTCTGTTCAATAAATACCTCCTCATTAGTTGTGTGTTCTATCCATCTAATCTTAAGCATTATTCTGTAGCATCACATTTGGAAAGCTTTTATTCTCTTCTTGTCTAAACTATTTATCGTCCATGTTTCACTTCCATACAAGGCTACACTCCATACAAATACTTTCAGAAACGACTTCCTGACACTTAAATCTATACTAGATGTTAACAAATTTCTCTTCCTCAGACATGCTTTCCTTGCCATTGCAAACCTACATTTTATATTCTCTCTACTTTGACCATCATCAGTTATTTTGCTCCGTAAATAAGAAAACACATCTACTACCTTCAGTGTCTCATTTCCTAATCTAATTCCCTCAGCATCACCTGATTTAATTCAACTACATTCCATTATTCTCATTTTGCTTTTCTTGATGTTCATCTTATATCCTCCTTTCAAGACACTGTCCATTCCATTTAATTGCTCTTCCAGGTCCTTTGCTGTCTCTGACAGAATTACAATGTTGTCAGCAAACCTCAAAGTTTTTATTTCTTCTCCATGGATTTTAATTCCTACTCGAAATTTTTCTTTTGTTTCCTTCACTGCTTGCTCAACATACATATTGAATAACATCAGAGACAGGCAACAACCCTGTCTTACTCCCTTCTCAACCACTGCTTCCCTTTGGTGCCCCTTGACTCTTACAACTGCAGTCTGGTTTCTGTACAAATTGTAAATAACCTTTTGCTCCCTGTATTTTACCCCTGCCACCTTCAGAATTTGAAAGAGAGTATTCCAGTCAACATTGTCAAGAGCTTTCTCTAAGTCTACAAATGCTAGAAACATAGATTTGCTTTTCCTTAATCTGTCTTCTGAAATAAGACGTAGGGTCAGTATTGCCTGGCATGTTCCAATATTTCCAAGGAATCCAAACTGTTCTTCCACAAGGTCACCTTCTATCAGTTTATCCATTTGTCTGTAAAGAATTCGTGTTAGTATTTTGCAGCCATGACTTATTAAACTGATACTTCGATAATTTTCACACCTGTCAACACCTGCTTTCTTTGGGATTGGAATTATTATATTCTTCTTGAAGTATGAGGGTATTTCCCCTGTCTCATACATCTTGCCCACCAGCTAGTAGAGTTTTGTCAGAACTCACTCTCCTAAGGATATCAATAGTTTTAATGGAACATTGTCTACTCTCAGGGCATTTCTTGACTTAGGTCTTTCAGTGCTCTGTCAAATTCTTCACGCAGTATGATATCTCGCATTTCATCTTCATCTTCATCTACGTCCTCTTCTTTTTCCATAATATTGCCATGAAGTGTATCGCCTTTGTATAGACCTCCTATATACTCCATCCACCTTTCTGCTTTCCCTCTTTGCTTAGAACTGAGTTTCCTTCTGAGCTCTTGATATTTGTGCAGGTGTCCCTCTTTTCTCCAAAGGTCTCTAATTTTTCTGTAGGCAGTATCTCTCTTACCCCTAGTGATATTTGCCTCTACATCCTTACACTTGTCCTCTGGCCATCCTTGTTTAGTCATTTTGCACTTCCTGTCAATTTCATTTTTGAACCATTTGTATTCCTTTTCGCCCGCTTCATTTACTGCATTTTATATTTTCTCCTTTCATCAGTTAAATCCATTATCTCTTCTGTTACCCAAGGTTTTCTACTAGTCCTCATGCTTTTACGTACTTGATTCTCTGCTGCCTTCACAATTTCATTTCTCAAAGCTATGCAATCTTCTTGTACTGTATTTGTCAATCATTCCCTAATGCTCTCTCTGAAGCTCTCTACAACCTCTGGTTCTTTCAGTTTATCCAGGTCCCATCTCCTAAAATTCCTACCTTTTTACAGTTTCTTCAGTTTTTATCTACAGTTCATAAATAATAAATTGTGGGTTAGAGTCAACATCTAACCCTGGAAATGTCTTACAATTTAAAACCTGGTTCCTAAATCTCTGTCTTGCCATTATATAATCTACTGAAACGTTCCAATGTCTCCAGGTCTCTTCCATGTATACAGCCTTCTTTCATGATTCTTAAACCAAGTGTTGATTAAGATATGTTCTGCACAAAATTCTACCAGGTGGCTTCCTCTTTCATTCCTCACTCCGAGGCCATACTCACCTACTACTTTTCCTTCTCTTCCTTTCCCTACTATTGAATTCCAGTCCCCCATGACTATTGAATTTTCATCTCCCTTAACTATCCGAATAATTTCTTTTATCGCATCATACATTTCTTCAATCTCTTCATCATCTGCCAAGCTAGTTGGCATATAAACTTGTACTACTGTGGTAGGCATGGACTTCATGTCTATCTTGGCTACAAGAATATGTTCACTATACTTTCATAGTAGCTTATCCG
This sequence comes from Schistocerca cancellata, assembly GCF_023864275.1. Taxonomy (NCBI): domain Eukaryota; kingdom Metazoa; phylum Arthropoda; class Insecta; order Orthoptera; family Acrididae; genus Schistocerca; species Schistocerca cancellata. The sequence continues at coordinate 429,988,965 of NC_064626.1, forward strand.
TGCTCCTATTTTTTTATTCATTAGTAAACCTAATCCTGCATTACCCCTATTTAATTTTGTATTTATAACCCTGTATTCACCTTACCAGAAATATTGTTCCTCCTGCCACTGGCCTTCACTATTTCCCACTGTATCTAACTTTAACCTATCCATTTCCCTTTTTTAATGTTCTAACCTACCTGTCCGATTAAGGGATCTGAATTCCACGCTCCGATCTGCAGAATGCCAGTTTTCTTTCTCCTGATAATGACATCCTCCTGAGTAGCCCCCACCCAGAGATCTGAATGGGGGACTATTTTACCTCTGGAATATTTTACCGAAGAGAATGCCATCATTGTTTAACCATACAGTAAAGCTGCATGCCCTCAGGAAAAATTTTGCTGTAGTTTCCCCCTGCTTTCAGCCATTCACAGTACCATCACAGCAAGGCCGTTTTGGTTAATGTTACAAGGCCAGACCCATCAATCATCCAGACTGTTGCCCCTCCAACTACTGAATAGGCTGCTACCCCTCTTCAGAAACTATACAATTGTCTGGCATCTCAACAAATACCCCTCCATTGTGGTTGCACCTATGGTACAGTTATCTGAATCGCTGAGGCATGCAAGCCTTCCCATCAACAGCAGGGTCCATGGTTCATGGGGGGAGGGAAATTTCATTAGTCTGCATTAATGGTGTGGTGATTTTTTTCCATGAGTGTATTTTTAAAACAGTAAGGCCAGTTCTAGATTGTAGGTGTGTAAACATTGTCTATTACAGCATTTATGGTAACTATGTGTTCTTTCCTGAAATTTTATGTAGTAACTGGCTACTGAAACAGAATTTGATGATATACTTAGTGGTAATGCATTTTACATCATAGAACAGATAGAGTCCAAGTCATTAGCTAGATTATGGCGTGCCCCCCACGTGAAAACTATGTCTCCTCGTTCAGTACGCAGTGCACAGAAAGCCATATGCCACAGGCATAGACATCCTCAATGTGAATGAGGGGTGGTGGAAAGGGGGGGGGGGACAAGAGGGGGCATTAGTGCCCTCCTGGAGTCTGTGGTAAATGAACTGTTAATTTCAAATTCTCACAGATTTGCAGAAATGATTCTCTGATTTTAATGATCCACATGCAAAGCCTGGCACTGTGGCTTTAGTAAATACTACGTTGTTTGGGTTGTCGGGTTGTTCACAGGAAATCGTACTGTTCTCTTGTCAAGGTGGTGGTTTCAGCACTGTTTTGCAATCCTGGTGGGTGTGTACCTTTACAGAACATTGCCAAAATATAGTACCCAATCTTTTCTGTGCTGCTTGCTTGTACAGCCATTCACAAGCTACAGAAATGACCAGTTCCAAAACCTAGCCCAGCAGAAACATGAAAGCACTATACCTGCCCAACTCCCACAAGAACAACTTGTTCACGTGCACACATCTTAATCTCAACAGGAAGTTTGCATTTGATCCATCAAGGTTTTCTGGGAATTGATTCAGTTTTACATGGTAGAGCAATTGTAATAGAGCATGAAGAACACAGTCACGCTAATATATGAGTACTCACCTATACTTCATTTGTGGGCCCAAATACAGAAAAAATACAAATTTCCACACTTGATGAGAGGAAATATCAAGTTCAAAAAGATTTTTAGACCTTCTTAAACTATTTGGGGTGCAACCTTGCATGAGATCCAACCACAGAGTTTGAGTTTCGTGATCCAGCTGCCATGTCTACAAAATAACATGCTTAACCAGGGAGATGAAGGCCATCTCAGTTGAGTCTTAAACTGTTAAGAGTTGGTTCTACCAACAAGTTTGGTGGTTGTTTTTGAAGGTTTCCTACATCCAGAATTATAGTAATAATATAAAAAGATGAACTTTGGATATATTAATGCTATATGCTTCTCTTTAACACTTGGGAACTCTGCAACTACAAAAATCATCACTGGCAGTCAACCAAGACCATGCCTGCAATCTTTGACAGTTATTGCATTTAATGTCTTCTATGTGTGCAGTTGTATATTGCTTGTACAGCCTTAAGCAAAACAAAAAGTGTGTTCTGTTGGCTCTTTGCAGTATTATTATCCTGCATACTATCCACGCAGTGTAGTGCAACAGTGGTGACCTACGATGGCTGTGTTTGCATTTGATATGGGATTTTTATGTATATTGCTTGACTACAATGCTGTTGCCTAATCTCCATTGTACTGCACATTTTGTGCTTGCACACAGTGGTCTCATCCTATGGTACCTGTAGTTATGGACAATACCCTTCATGCAACTCAAGTTATTAAAAGTGATAGTTACACTCTTCAAGACAGTGCTCTGACAATGAACAATGGTGCTGAACAGTGGAGTGTGTCGGACAGCCTACTCTGTTATTTTGGAATGAACTCTGTTTTGCGTGTAAACAAAGCTGCTTCCACGTTACATTAATCCAACCAGTTTGATTTCTGTTTGCTCCCTTTTGCCATGGAGTCATCTATGCCATGTGCAAATTCATTCACTCTGGGTCACATGCAGCTGGTTGCATTGTTTTGCGATTTGCCTACCCCATATCAAGTTGTGCCCCACACAGAACCTACATAGCCATTCTTCCTCTATGGATGTCACTGAGACAACCTAATGGACCAGGAACCCATTGCGAGCTGTCACCTTTTTGGCCTGATTAACCAACCCTGCAATTTGTCATTGTGGACAGCAGTTTTGCTTCAAGTGGTATCTACAGTGGTAGGTCAAAATTTGTCACATTGCTTGGTCAACCAGGTGAACATACGGATATGATCAGTGGAATCATCCTTGCCCCACCTGCTTACAATAAACGAGAGGCTGCAAAAATGGCACTCCTTTACTGTCTCACTCATTCCCCAGAGGAACAGTTAGACTGCATCATCTACGGTGAACGGTTAAAAGAAAGGACTCTGTCACAACTATGGCATCGGTTATGCACTCAAATTTACATCTCATGTCTGATCATATTCTATGGGCATTATAAGTCATCACGCTTCCCACATAAGTGGAACTGGCCCTGGTTGCCCACAAGCAAGACCCATTAGATGTGCAACTGAAACGTGTAGATAGAATATTGCTATCATTCAACATCAACAATGTATTAACGACACTGATAATAGTGGTGTCGAATGTGACTGGCAGTCACACTGGGAACACAATCGACCTCTCACCTACCACGACCTGAGCCAATCTTGCCCAATCTCTGCTGACCCTACATCACTGTGCCTGTCCAGAGCAATGACCTTTGCACCACCACAACAAACTCCCGCCCAACTGCCTACCAAATTGCATGTGCACCTGCACAGAACCACACCAACCACACTACACTTATGCAGAATTGCTTCTGAAGGTACCATGCACGTTTGGTGAACCAGCTTGCAACTGTCATCCATCAGGTGACTTCCCAAACTCACTGCACAGTTCACAGAAGGTGCACCAAACTGCGTAAAGTATCTAAGCCACCTAGACATTCGCAAAGATGGTGACTGGCCTCATCCGCCTTGCTCTCATTACGACAGCAGATTCTTTGTACTCAAACAACACATCAGTGGCCAAGACTATCTGGTTGGTTCCGTCTCAGAAGTCAGAAATTCACAGCCCTGTTTGTCATCCCACATGCCAGCTGGCTCGCCCATCAAGCTTTGAGATGCACATGACTTGATAATCCGAATTTATAGTCCTCAGGCCCACACTTGATGATGTTTTCATCTGGACTCGCATTTGGGATTTGGAAGGATGATGGTTCAAACACATGTCTGGCCATCAGATTTAGGTCTTCCATGATTTCTCCAAATTGCTCCAGGCAAATGCTGAGATGGTTCCTTTGAGAGGGCTCAGCCAATTTCCTTCCTCACTTTTCACACAATCTGTGCCTGTGCTTTGTCTCTAATGGCCTTGGTGTCCATGGGATGTTAAATGCAATCTTCCTTCTTTATTCCTTCCTTCCTTTATTCCTTCCTTCCTTTGCAGAGACTACCTCTGTCATTTGTGTTTGGTTCCCAACCTCTCAGCAGCATGTTGACTCACATGGTTAGTGGCCACTCTGCCACACCTCTTCGGTGGCTCAAAACAATGGTCAGCCCATTTTACACAGCAGCTCCTGCACTCATAGAAACTCATGACTGCCATCAGTTCATTCAGGAGTGCCTCCACAATGTTTCTCATGCACAGAACACAGAATTCATGACTTTGAGCAACATGGTGGCACCTCAACCAGCTACATTTTCTCCTCCAGCCACTCCCCATTTTCCTCTGTGCACTGTGCCAACTCTGAATCCCTTGCGTCATCAGCAGACACACCCACAGCTATCTGTGTAACCAGTCATTTATCAGTGGAATATTTCCTGAACGGTTAAAATGTGCTGAAGTTAAGCCACTATTTAAAAAGGGAGATAAAGATGTAGCATCAAATTTCCATCCAATTTCACTTCAGCCAGCATTCTCAAAAATTTTAGAAAAGGTTATGTGGAATTGGCTTTACAGCTATCTTATCACAAATAACCTACTGTCACAGTCACAGTTTGGATTTCTAAAGGGTTCTGATATTGAGAATGCTATCTACACTTACAGTGAAAATGAACTTAATTTATTAGACAAAAAATTGCAGGCAACTGGTATATTTTGTGATCTGTCAAAGGTATTTGACTGCGTAAGTTACAATATCCTTTTAAGTAAAGTAGAATATTATGGTGTAACAGGAAATGGTGCAAAATGGTTCAAATCTTATATCTCTGGCAGGAAACAAAGGGTGTTATTAGGAGAGAGATATGTATTAAGCTATCAGGCATCATCCAACTGGGAACTAATTGCATGTGGGATCCCACAAGATTCCATCTTAGGGCCCTTACTTTTTCTTGTGTATATCAATGACCTTTCATCAGTAACATTACCAGATGGCAAGTTTGTTTTGTTTGCCAATGATAAAAACATTGCAATATGTATCAAATTAAGTGTAGTTTTAGAAAGATTGGCTAATAAAATATTTGTGAACATTAATCATTGGTTCCTAACCAATTCTTTGTCACTAAACTTTGAAAAAACACACTACATGCAGTTCAGAACTTGTAAGGGGTGTCCCACGAGTATATGCCTAACATATGATAACAAGCAGATAGAAGAAGGAGACAGAACTAAATTCTTGGGATTACAGCTTGATAATAAATTCAACTTGGAGGAAGACACCACACAACTGCTGAAGCTTCTAAACAAATCTCTATTTGCAATGAGAATTCTGTCAGACATAGGGGACATAAAAATGAAAAAGCTGGCATACTATGCTTATGTTGCACAAAAATGTGCAATAAGAGTTATATGTGGTGTGAACTCAATAACATCCTGCAGAGGCCTGTTTAGGGAACTAGGGATACTAACTACTGCTTCTCAATATATGTATTCCTGAATGAAATTTGTCAAACCAATAGCTTAGTTCATGGAATCAATAATAGAAATAAGAATAATCTTCACAAGGATTTAAAGTCACTTACTCTTATACTAAAAGGTGTGCATTATTCAGGAACACAAGTTTTCAATAACTTGCCGGCAGCCATAAAAAGCTTAACAACCAATGAAATTCAGTTTAAGAGAAGCCTAAAGGATTTATTGGTGGCCAACTCCTTCTACTCCATTGATGAATTTCCTAAGCCTGTCCTTTTCCCTTTCATTTTCAGTTCCCTACAATATAGCGCAGGGAGGGCTCTAGAGGCATCGTGAAGCCAGTCTCCCTATGGGAATAAACCCGATACAAATCCAGGTCCTCCAGGTTGGGGGTTGATCATGGGGCTAACAACCCCATATCAGAAAAAAAACTCATTGTTCAGCATCCAATTCACAGAGAGAACCGGACTGTCTCAAACTTACGACAACCAAGGCATGTCAAACGGCACTGATTTTGGTGTATCGGAACATGGAATGTACGAAGTATCTTCCAGGCGGGAGCCAGTAAGAAGCTCGAGGAGAAATTATTGAGGTACCAAATTGATGTTACAGCATTGCAAGAGATAAGATGGAAACAAACAGAGGTGGTTGATTTCCAGCATTATACCTTGATAAATAGCAGGGAAGAAGAAAATAGATTGGGAACAGGTTTTATGGTAAAGAAGTCCGTCAGTCATGCCTTGGTGGAATATGAAATAATAAACCCCAGATTATGTTGATTGAGGCTGAGCAGAAAATTCTCCAACTTGTTGCTGATTAGTGTGCATGCCCCAATGGAAGATGCAGCTGAAGAAGAGAAAGAGGAATTTTATGAGAAATTGGAGCATGTATATGATAAGCTACCAAACTATGATGTCAAAATTATACTGGGGGATTGTAATGCTAAAGTAGGTAAAGAGAAAGAGAACAAACCAGTGGTAGGTCTTCATAGTAAACACCTGGAATCAAATAACAATGATTGAAAAGTGGTTGAATTTGCTTTTAGCAAAGGACTAGTGATTAAAAGCACATGTTTCCCACACAAAGACATTCAGAAGGAGACTTGGATATCATCAGATGGGTTGACGAGAAATCAAATAGACAGATGGATGGCATGCCTCAGATATTTTGGATGTGATTAGCCGCTGAGGAGCGGATATTGACTCAGACCATATTTTGGTAACAATCAAAACCTTAGAAAGGATTACAGTTAAAGCCAGAAGAGCTGGGTTGGAGAAAAGTAAGGTCTACAATGTGGAGATGTTCAAGGATCAGAAGAAAAAGGAAGAGTATGGGAACAAAGTGCAAGAGAAGTTGCAAAATATCAGTGGTATAGAGGGAAAGGAGATCAATGTACTATGGGAGGAAACTAAGATAGCTTTAAATACAAGAGCTCAAGAGGTACTTGGAGAAAGAGGAAATCAGAAAAAAAATGGATGGTTCGATGAGGAGATGTCAAAGGCACTACATGATAGAAATCAAGCTCGACAAAGGATGTTACAGATACCTACATGAAATAATGTGGCTATGTTTAAAGAGAAGAGAAGGGTAGCTAAGAATTTAGTGCAGATTAAAAGGAAAGTAGAGGAAAGGGAAAGGATGGATGAAATACAGAAGAACTTTAAAAATAAGCAGGGGAGGAAATTCTTTTATGAGATGGGACAAATAAAGAGAGAATATCAGCCAAGGATGGACATGCTGAAAGATGAGACAGGCAGTTTGATAGTTGGAAAGGAAAAAATAATAGAAACATGGGCACAACATTTTGAAGTATTACTGTCAAACAGACATATCATAAGTAAAGAAAGAAAGGGAGGGGCTAGAGAAGAAATTGAAGAAGAACAAAAGGTGGATGAAGTGATGATGTAGTGGACACAGAACCACCATCGATAGAAGAGCTAAGAGTAATTATAAAGCAACTTGGGAATAACAGAGCTCCTGGACATGCCCTGGTAATGGCAGAAATGATAAAACATGGAGGTGAAATATTAGTACAGAGGATACATAAAATAATTACAATGGCCTGAGAAACAGAGAAAATGCCAGAGGACTAGACGTTAGCAACCATCTGCCCTATACATAAGAAAGGATCTTGCATGCAGTGTAAGAACCACTGAGGAATATCTCTGCTTAGTTATTGTCTACAAAATCCTTTCTACGGCTACAACAAGGAGAGTAAGTAGAAGAGCAGAAAAGATTCTAGGCAAGTACCAGGCAGGTTTTAGAGCTGGGAGGTCTACAGCTGACCATATCTTTACAGTATGTATGATGCTGGAGAAGACTTATGAATATAATGTAAGATTAGAATAGCTCTTTATAGACTTTAAACAGGCCTATGACAGAGTTAAAAGATCAGCGCTGTGGGAAACAATGCAGACATTCAAATTTCCTAAGAAGCTAATAAAATTAACTAAGATGACCCTGGAAAACAGCAAAAGCCAGGTTCAGGGATCTCTGTCGAGATCGTTCCCAACAGAAGAAGGACTAAGACAGGGAGACCCACTATACCCCGTACTATTCATCCTGGTATTAGAGAATGCAGTAAGATCAATAACCACAAACCCAGGAGGCAATGTTTACAATAGACTTCTGCAAATCTTAGCCTCTGCAGATGATGTAGTAGTAAGTGCTAGAATTATGGAGGCACTAACATCAGCCTTCAAAGAGTTTGAAGCCACTGCCAAGAACCTTGGTTTAAAAATTAGTGAGACAAAATCTAAGTATATGGTAACTGAGAGAATAGAAGAAATATGGATGTCAACTGTTAGAAGGGTACAACTTTGAAAGAGTAGATAGCTTTATTTATCTTGGCTCAGTAATAACATCAGAAAACAAAGTGGAGGCAGATATAACAAATTGAATTAAGGCTGCCGACAAATCATACAGAGCACTATGTGTCATGTTCAGAAGTAAGAACCTAAGTAGGAAACTAAAGCTGCCACTGTACAAAACAGTGATCAAACCAGTTCTCATGTATGGCAGTGAGGCATGGGTACTGACAGAGGCTTTGGTGATGAAACTAAATATATGGGAAAGGAAAGTGCTGAGGAAGATTTTTGGTCCTGTAAAAGAAGGTGAGATATGGAGAATTAGGACTAATGAAGAAATAAGAGCTCTATACAAAGAACCTGATTTGGTAACCTCAATCAAAATGGGAAGTCTAAGATGGTTAGGGTCCAGCATATGACAGAAGAAATGCTCCCAAAGAAGATGATAATGGGACATCCTGGTGGTAGAAGAAGGAGAGGATAACTGCGTGCGAGATGGCTGGAAGATGTGGAAGCAGACCTGAGAGGACTGGGAGTGAGGAGGTGGCGCAGGTGTGCTGAAGACTGAGATGACCGTAGTGTCATGGAGTCAGTCAGTGTGTGTGTGTGTGTGTGTGTGTGTGTGTGTGTGTGTGTGTGTGTGAACATAAAGTACAATCTAACTTCTGTACCATTTCAGTGCAGTAATGTGTTCATTGTAAATAAGTATTGTAGTAGTTCTATTATATATTTATTACCTTCTAAAAATAGTGACAATCGTTCTACTTGGTACCTGTGGAAGGTACATTAGCGTATTTGTTTTAGTTGTAAATATTTGTCATGTATTATTGTTTTTCTGACATGTTCTACATCTTGGAGGACCTCCTCACTACAGATCAATTGGAATGAAAGTAAATCTACTCTAGTAGGGGGACCTTGTAGTGTTTTTCTGTACTGCTGTTGAGGTCTCATTGGTTGCTGCATCTGCCAGTATGTTGCCCCCATGTGACATGATATCCAACTGAATTTTAACTTCTTCCATATGTGCTGGAGGTGAAGGAGAGACAAACTGGACTGATTTCTCTGCGGGCAACATGGATTGGATGGCTTGCAGTAGACTAAGGGAACCAGAGCAGATGATTAATTTATATGCTTAAAATGTGTGTATCATTGACACTTGATTTAAATGGTAAGCAGCTCTTGAGGACAACACCAGGGCGCATCGCGAAATAGCACTTCTCCTTCTTGTATTGCTGTAGTTTTAGAATCTTACTTGACTTCTTGGCATCAGTGTTGTGGATGACTCTAATCTGCAATAATGGATTAACTTGGTCCACAACAAGTGCCACAAGGTCTTGCTTGTGATGTTTCCTAAATATCTTTGTTGTTCAAGGGTAGGTCGAGGAGGCTATGGCCATGGGTGGTTGATGGAAGAGACTGAACTTTTACAAGAATCTGTATGCATGACAGTCTATGAGGGGTCATTACAAGATGTACAGTTGTGCATCTATAATCTTTGTTTCGGCAAATACATTATTTTCCCTTGAGTTAGCATTTTCCGTGTACGGCTACTGGAGGGGAATGAAATATTTTGAAATAAAAGTAATTACTTACTGGGAGGTCATACCCTTAAGAAATTAACAATTTTTCTACCGCTGCATTTCCCGAAATTCCTACCTTCCTGTTTATCTTAAGTAACATATTCATTAACTAACATATTCTTTGAATTAATACAAACAATGTGTCGAAATATGAATAGCCAAATCTCCAAACGAATAACATTTTATCTTACTGACAATTTCTTTGTGGGTGACTCCACATTTTTAAGAATGATATTATGCACCAGTTACTCAATGATCGACAAAACAAATAGATTGGTGCCAATAATAACTTTTCCAGATATGTTCTTGCTCTAAAATACAGGTAAAGGTCGATACCACGGAGGTGTATTCTAACGTCCTTGATTAATACCAGTGGCTGTGGATTCCAAAGATAACAATAGTACGCACAATGTTGAGTTGCGGCTAAGTTCAGTCTTCAGTGCTGTACTAAGATTGTGCCACGATGGGGGAGATGTCAGTGAAGTCTCTTTTGTAAACAGTTCATTTCAATTATTATGTATACCCTTTTTTACGGACTTTACAAATATCTAGTACAAAAAGATGAATACTGTATTCTTATTCTCGGACTTGATAATGCGGGTAAATCCGTAAGTATGCACTTTTAAATAAATACACAACAAACAGTGTATTTGTCTTCCTGTAATGACATAGATGCAAATAAATATAACAGCTGCTTGAGTTTGCCATGTCATCAATTTTATGTGTTCTGTTTCTATGTCACGTTGTTGAGAAACAAAGTTATGGAAACATTCTTTCGCCCCTCTCGCATAGACATACCTCGAAGCTGCCAAGACAAAGTTCACGAAAAAATATAAGGGAATAAGTCCCAACAAAATAACAACCACAGTAGGTTTAAACATTGGAAAAATAGACATTGCTGGAATCAGACTTAATTTTTGGGATTTGGGCGGTCAGGAGGAACTCCAGTCTCTGTGGGACAAGGTAATGTTCAGTTATCTTGAAATTTTCAGCGCATGGACGTATATGCTCTCATTTCGAACATTGTATGCATTTTATTGAAAGATGATTGAACGAAGTTTTCTTTACAGTATTATGCAGAATCCCATGCTGTGATATACATAGTAGATTCGTCAGACAGAGACCGGATTCCTGCATCAAAGGAAGCTTTTGGTGAGCATTCAATGATTACAATATTTGTGTGTTAGAAGTATGTTAACTAATTGAGCGAAATTTAAAATTTACATAGCTCGGATATGAACATTTTTGTATCTTTCCCTTGTCACGCACGTATTTGAACTAACAGGAAGTTTTTTCGTGGAAACACATTATGTGAGAGATGTCAATGTTGTAACAAATGTGGTTATAGAGTTCTGTTATGCATAGACTGTACATATAACAATTTTAGTAGAGTATTCACTGTTGTGATCATCTCAGCCTTTTCAGGTCGTTATTATATCTGGGAAGTTGTTAGTTTTTATATCCGTGCCCATTCTGTATCTGTGTGTATGATGATTGTCTTCATAGCTGTTCCCTGTGCATCTCTAGATTTCAGTAGTTCTCTGCATTTTAGATATGTGACAAACAGGTATTGTTTGCAGAGGAGCATTTGTTTGATGACTCATAGGCGTATACTCATCAGTATATAAGCCTAATATTCAGTTACTGTACAGGATGAGAAAGAAAATCAAGGTGTCTTGAAGAAAGTAAACCCATAGGAAAAGCATCATAAGAGCTTGGAGATTGGCATCCTGAAAACATCACTGATAAGAACTAATTTACATTTATTTATTGGTCCTTTTCATCATTTTTTTGTATTTAGAATGTACAGTGATGTAGGATATTTTATAATAACAAATCTAAAAAAGGTGAATATAATATAATGCAAATATTTACAGTCAAACTAAATTATACATAAAGTTTAGGGGATAACAAATAAGATTCACATTAAGTGTCTTGTTTCAAGAAACTTGTTTAATGAGTGATCATAACCCTGAAAGTCTATTAACACACCAATATATGATATTATTCTGCGTGCTATATTGTACAAAAGTATGGAACTGGGGACCTAGAAACAATGTAGAAACTGCATCGCCACCGTAGCTCTCAGTGGTTCACAACCCCACAACAGGCTAAAGCAGTCCACTCACCCCACCACTGTCCCACACCAAACCCAGGGTTATTGTGCAATTTGGCCCCCAGTGGACAAACCTCCCCCCCCCCCCCCCCCTCCCACTCATGAGAATGTCTCACACCAGACAACTGTAACCCCAGTGAATGTTTGCGTGATAAACTAATTATGGTGTACGCGTTCATGAAGAAAGTGTTTGCATAGCAATCGCTGACGTAGTGTAGCTGAGGGGGAATAAGGGGAACCAGCCCGCATTTGCTGAGGCAGATGGAAGACCGCCTTAAAAACCATCCACAGAGTGGCTGGCACACCGGACCTCGAAACTAAGCCGCCAGGCGGATTCATGCTGGGGACCTGCACACCTTCCCACCCGGACCTGGAAAGCAGTGCGTTAGATCGCACGGCTAACCAGGCAGGCTACGTAGTATATTACTTGGTGCACCATGACCTCAGGCCTAAGAACCTGCCTGTGGTCAAATACTGAATGCCTATATTTGAAGTCAGACATCTGAAGAGTCTCACTGTCAAGAGAAGATATCACAGCAAAAAGTTAGATAAAGAAAAAGAAAGAGAGAAAGAAATCAATGACTGACTGTGTTGTTGATGATGATGATGGATGATGATGATGATGATGATGATGATGATGACCCATACTCTTTGATAGAGCGTAGGGGACAATGCGGGGAGACCTGCACCATCTTACTAGGCAAGGTCCTAGCGGAGGTGGTTTGCCATTACCTTCCTCCGACTGACTGTGTTGGAAACATATTATAGTCGAGAATATCTTTAGTTGTGTATTAAGAGTTTCTGTGTACCATCACACCTGTAAGTGTAATTGCTTGTAATGGATAAAGATGTAATATAATCTAAATGGGGAAAAAATCAGTTTTTGTTCAAAACAAAATATTCTAGAGTGCATATAATCCTCTAACCAAAACTCTACTAAATTTTTCAAGTGTGGTCATATGGGAATTAAAACATAGAAAGGAAGCCTTGAGATCGGGCAGAGATTGTAAATAATACTCTTTGCAATGTAGACTGTTAGTTTGTTATTGTCATTTGTCTTCTCTTTCTTTTTACAGATAAGATGATTTCAAGTGAAAGCCTGATTGGGGTACCTCTTCTTGTTCTGGCAAATAAACAAGATATCCCTGACTGTATGGGTGTTCGTGAAGTTAAGCCAATTTTCAACAAAAGTGCACATCTCATTGGTCGTAGGGATTGTATGGTGATGCCAGTGTCTGCATTAACAGGGTTAGTGTAATACATCTTAGGTTATATTATGTGATGTCCACGTTTACAAATCCATCTTGTGGGATTTTTTAATGGTCTTTTATCCTTGGTACTCCTGTATTTTAGCTTTGAGGCTAAATACTTCTAGTGAAAAGACTTCTCCATGTTCTGCCAATGCTGTTATCAGAAGGGGTAGAGTAATGGGTAGACTGTACATTGTATTGTATTGGTCCTGTAGTCTATAAAGCAGCTCACAAATAAGACCGTGGACAAGTCAATTTATAAATTTATAGGTGAAAGTTATTTCTATGCATACTTATTTCAGGTTATAATAATACACTTCATACATTAAGTACTCATAAATTTAAATATTCTTCAATAGATTAATACTGTAAATATGACTTTAAAGACTCTCCAAATGTTTCAATCTGGCAGCTGCTTTTATGTTTCTGAAAAGTTTGTAATAAAGTTTATCTGCCATGTGGAAAGTATAGTTTTGACACAGAGATGTGTTGATTTGGGTCATGTGTAAGTTTTTGTTTTGTCTAAAAACAAAGAGGATGTGACTTACCAAATGAAAGCGCTGGCACGTCGATAGACACACAAACAAACACAAACATACACACAAAATTCTAGCTTTCGCAATCAACGGTTGCTTCGTCAGGAAAGAGGGAAGGAGAGGGAAAGACGAAAGGATTTGGGTTTTAAGGTAGAGGGTAAGGAGTCATTCCAATCCCGGGAGCGGAAAGACTTACCTTAGGGGGGGAAAAAGGACGGGTATACACTCGCTCGCGCGCACACACACACACACACACACACACACACACACACACACACACACACACGTTTTTTGTTTTGTCTGGTAGACCGACTGTGAATGTCACTGTTTTTTGTAATCTACTGTTCTTACCTATAACTTCTATTTTAAAGAAAATAAAGTTTACCAGACTGTAGATACATGGTAAAGAAGAATACGAGAAATTTTAGACAGAGGTTTACATGAGTCTCAAGGTTTGCACCAAAACTTGCTTCTAATAGCTCTTGTTTGCAGTTTAATAATCTTCATCATGGCGTTAGTTTCCCCAGAAAGTGACCCCATATTTAAGGCAAGAATGAAAGTAAGCTTGATGTACGTTCATTAGGCCCTACTGTGTCCTCACTACAGCAGGATTTTAGTGAGCAAAGAAGGTAGTAGGTCTTGCTCAGTTTTGAAACAAAATGTTCAGTATGCTTATTCCAATTTACTTTGCTTTTCAACCACAATTCTAATGATTTGGTGTCAGTATTGGTACCAAATGGTTCATTGTTGATAGACAAATAGGCTATACACATTCTTGGTTGGAACATTGCGGAGTTTTAAGTGCAATATTCTGTGCACAGTTGCTAATTTTTGTGGCAGTATTTACTGAGTACTGTAATTCTTACTTACTTCCCTCTTTAATGCAATTGTGGTGTCATTTGTCAATATGAATAGTTTTCTGTTAAGCTTAGGTCATTTATCTACAGAAGAATAGAAGGGTTCCCATTATTGATCCGTGGGTACACTGCATATATTTATTATATAGTCTAAAAAGTGTTCATAAATAGTTTTTACATTGAGATTTGTATGCTTGATGCACACTGCTTGCTTATTAATCAACCACAGTATTGTTGCACCTCAGAGTAAGGCTGTTTCAGTTGGATTATCATGAGTATTTATTGCGATATTTGATGATGAATTGCTAAACCATGTGATAATATATGCACTACTGTCTTGAAATTGTTCAGTGTGATGCATTTTTTGTAATCACCACTGTACTTGTTAACTTTTACATCACCATGCATTCCTGATAATGGGCACAGGATGCCAAGTGCAACAATAATGAGGTCAGGTAGTACAGTTGCCCAGGCAGGAAGTAAGTGAAACATTGCACACACACACACACACACACACACACACACACACACACACACACACACACACAGATATATATATAACTTTTTGCCTCTGTATATGTCTGCTTGTGTCTGTATAAGTGTGGATGGATATGTGTGTGTGTGTGTGCGCGCGAGTGTATACCCGCCCTTTTTTCCCCCTAAGGTAAGTCTTTCCGCTCCCGGGATTGGAATGACTCCTTACCCTCTCCCTTAAAACCCAAATCCTTTCGTCTTTCCCTCTTTCCTGACGAGGCAACCGTTGGTTGCGAAAGCTAGAACTTTGTGTGTATGTTTGTGTTTGTTTGTGTGTCTATTGACTTGCCAGCGCTTTCGTTTGGTAAGTCAAATCATCTTTTTCCCTCTATTATATACAAGCTTTGACAGCAGAATAATCTACTACATCAAAAGCTTTTGATAGGTCAGTAAATACTCCTGTTGATTCCTATCAGGCTTGGTATGCAATTGATGTACTCATAAACAACAGTTTCTCTTACTTTTGAATCATTCTACCGCATGATTTCTCAGGCTACACCCAATCCAGTGACTTTTAATTGTGACGTGGATACCAAAATAGTGTCTTTTGTGATAAGTTGTGTTGGTACCTCTATCAACGCTTTCCAGCTGGAGGTTCTTAGTTTGTAGTTGAGTGGTTGACCTTTTACCTGATCCATCAACCACTGTAGTCTGTTAGTCTACAATGCACTCTGCTCCTTTTAAGTGTCCTCTATTTTGTGTTATTGCAGTGTTCATTTTAGCTCTGTACCCCTTGGTGTTCCCTCTCTCTGGGTGCAGAGGTTACGCTTTTACTGTATAGGCCTTTTACAAGTATGTCTGTTTGGAACAGGGGACTGATGACCTCGATGTTTAGCCCCCATCAAACCCCAAACCAACCAACCAACCAACTTCTGAATCATTACATAGGATATTGTTTTTATGTACAAATGCCATAAGTTTGTCATCTTTGACCTTTTTTATATTTTTGAAATATAGGAGGAGATAGTCATGAGTCTGTAGTTATTACATTCTCTTAATTTTTAATATATTGTAATAACCTCAGATGTTTTCATTGCTTGAAGTTAGCTGACACACAAATGTAAAAGTAATTCAATTAGGTTAGGTGCACTCTTGGTTACAGTGAGTCTATTAATGCCCGCAGAGCTGGAATTTAGTGCTTTTATTGCTTTTCTTACTTCATCTTGTAAGACAGAGCTGATGTACATGGACCATCAACACACACATATTTTATGTTCATTGGGCTCGGTGTTCGTATTCAAGTCTGAGTTCATCATATTATCAGCAACATCTGTGAAAAAGTTGTTAAATGTGTTGGCTCTTTTTTACTTTCTTGTGATGGGGCTACATTTTTACACGATGCTCTATTTTCCCCAGTCTTGATAACTTCACATAGCCTTTGCTTTTGCTTTGTTAGCTGAATTATAAATGTATTCATCATTACTCGTTATTATTGCTGCTGTTATTACTTTTCTTAGGATTTTGGAATAGCTTTTTATAGTATATGTGTCATTGCGGTGATCAAGTTTTCTGTCTACGTATTTTATGTTGTAGTTCCTTTTCCTGGTCTGAAACCTTGATTTTCTCTGTTACCCAACTGTTCTACAATTCCCCCTTATGGTTACTGTTCTCTGTGGAAATGCAATGTAAAAGAAATGGGTTAATACATCAGCACCCCTCAGTCACCAACTGGTGCCATGGTGGACCAAACATGTTAAAACAGCTATTCAGGATTGTAGAGGAGCCCTGCAACGTCTTGAGTAACATCCTTCATGCAGTACCCTCATCACTTTTAAGTGGCTCCTTGCTAGGGCTCCCTATATAATGAAATGCTGTAAGAATGAATGCTTGGAGTGCTATGTTTCCTCCATGGAAACACATTCCTCTTCATGTCATGTGGGCCAAGCTTTGTAGTGTAATATGCTGCCAAAGATCAACAACTGTTCAGAGTCCTTCCTTGTGGTGGTATGATCGGTTCTTGCTGAACATCTTACCATCCACTTCACAACAGTTTTGGCACCCTCTTCTTACCTGGTTACTGTTTGAACACATAAAAGACAAGTTGAAGGCATTGCCTTATGCTTTACATTCTGTTACACTGAATTACACAGTGAGCCTGTGACTGACTGGGAACTACTTCACAGTCTTTACTTGTCACAAAATGCTGACCCAGTCCCTGATTAGATTCCTAATCATATGATCCAACACTTGTATGTTACTCGCCATCTACTCAAGATGTTAAAGTGTATTTTACTAGTGTGTTTTCCTGGCAAGATGTACTTGTGTGCAAAAATTAAGGCCAAGAGTAACTGCTGTGTGATGCCACTGACAAGTAGCCTCGATGGATGAAACTTGGGTCATACATAGAAATAATGGGCCCTCAGGGGCTCAGCATTCATTTGATGCGTACGGGCTTGGCGACCCCAGGCTTCCTGAACTGGGGACTGGTAATTACCGTAAGCTCTGGTCATGGTTCAGCGACCACTGTATGGCACGTTGTGTGTTGCAGGGAATGGTGGTCTTGGCTTGACTGCCTGGATCACAAGGGCAGCAAAAACCTCTATAAAAAAAGCTACTCAATCACAATGTGTACTGTGTGCTGATGAGATGTGTGGCTGTTGAGATGGAGCAGTCGTTACCATGCAACGTCTGGGGAAGCTGCCACACTCCAGTTGTATAAGGCTTACTCAGGCTTGCGGGGCTCTGTCTGAGTGGACCCTTGTTCCCCAGCTGCTCGTGGGATCGAGATGGAACCCTCGAAATCATAATCTTCTCCTCCCATTGGGAAGGGTGTACCGCCTGCGAGTATTCACACCCAGTACTCCAAATGAAAGAGAGAGGCTAGCTCTCCTGGTAACCTGCATCAGTTGAATTATATTAACAGAGCTCAAGGAGTCATAAATCAAAATGTTTTTAGTCATTAAGAGAAGGGAGGGGATGTTTGAAGAAGTGTCCCCTTCTATATTCGTAAAGGCATGGAAGGACTTGCTGGAATCCTGAAGTCTGTTAAGCAGCTCAGCTGCGGAATGGTTCCCTACTGGTCAAGACAAACAGGACAAAGCAGGTGGAACTACTTAGGAAGACCAAAAAATTGGGTGAATATGATGTAACTGTTGAACTGCACAACTCCTTTAACTCTAGCAAGGGTGTGGTCACATGCCACACAGTTATCGATATCGACATAGCCGAACTTACAGAAATGGGCATTACAGGGAACAGTGGATGTAGAGCAAAGGGTGCATAGGAATAATGGAGAAATTGAGAAGACCGCCACCTTCATTGTGACCTTTAATTCTCCAACTTTGACTGACCACATCATGGCAGTTTCCTCCGACTTAGGGTTAGGCCTTACGTATCTAACCCTATGCGGTGCTACAAATTCCAGAGGTTTGGTCACACACAGTTGCAGGGGTGAAGTGACCTGTGGGGAAATGTGGAAAGGCAGCTCATGAAGCTGAGATTGATTGTCCATCTCCAGCAGTCTGCGTTAACTCCTCTGAGAGCCACCCAGTCTGGAGCCGAGACTCCCCTACTTTTGCAGCAGAGCAAAATATTTAGGAACTAAGTCACCAAACAGATCCCCTATGCTGATGCCAAAAAGGAATATAAAGCGATGAAACCTCCCGTCTTTACCTCTTCTTATGCTTCCATATTGCAGAAACCTGTTCCTAAGGTCAAAACAGATGTCGTCCAGTTTACAACTGTCCACCACCAGCACCTGCACTTGCATGTGTACATGCAAGGTGAAACAAGTTAGGCTAAAGCAATCCAGGCAGCTACCACAGGAAAGACCAACAACAGTTCTGTAGTGAGTGTCAAGAAGGCAGACAATATGCAGTGTCTCTCGCAAATCCCCCTTCCAACCCCCCCCCCCTCCCCCATCCTCGAAGGGGCAGGGTGCAGGGACAGGTTCACATTGCTCAGGTCAAAAGCTGTCCCAAACACTGTCAGATGTCTTTCTTTCGCATCTTAACTGATAAGGAGGACATCATGGAGTTAGATAATTTGGATCCAGGCAGCCCCTCCATCCCCCCTCCCCCTACGCCCCCCCTGCTCTAAAAATGCTTCACCTCTGCGGTGCAAAGATAGCGGTAAGTTAAAACCACACCAGTGAAATGGCTCCCATCCTACAGTGGAACTCGCAGGGGCTCAGGATGCATGTGGAGAAACTCTGTCTCTTATCTAAGGATAGACCACTGTGTCTGTGTCTCCAGGAGACTCATTTCTGTCAGTCGTACATCCCTGAGCTACGAGGCAATGTACTCCACAAAAAGGTCAACCTGAGCTGAGAAAGAGCTAGAGGAGGCATAGCTATTTTAGTCAGTACCGACTACAACTCCTCGCCTCTCTCACTTACAATGACTTTACAAGCCATTGCTGTATTAGTGCATGTGCGTCCTCCGTTGACAATATGTTCCCTTCACTTGCCTCCACATGATGCACTTGATGAAGAGACCCTAACCAACCTTATTACACAGCTCCCCCACCCCTTCATCTTCTGTGGTGATTTTAATGCACACAATGTACTTTAGGGCTCTGCAACTACCTGCCCCAGGAGTAGAGCAATTGAGAGGCTTCTCTTGATATCACGTGCATACTTGCTAAATGTGGGATGGAGCACTCACTTCTGTGCAGCAACTGGGTCATTCTCTGCCATTGATCTCTTGCTTTGCCCTCTAGCTCTTGCTCACAGTGCTGAATGGGAAGTGGTCGATGCCTTGCATGGATGTGATCACTTCCCGATCTGGATTCACCAGCCAGATGAGGTAGAACCCTAAAGGAAACTACCAGGATGGGTGCTCAGTAGAACCGACTGGACACTTCATAGCCAGTTGGTCCAGTTCGAACATTGTGTGAATGTCGAGGCATGGGTGGATCATATTACCAAAATGATCCACCACGCCGCTGGAGCATCCATTCCGTAGTCCATGGGATAACAGAAGAGGCAACCTGTCCCTTGGTGGAGTGCCGAATGCTGCTCTGCAGTCAGCACTAGGTGTCCGGCTGTGCAGTTGTCGGCCAACTGCAGAGAGACTTGCAGCCTTTCGGATAGCGAGGGCTAAGTGTTGCCAAATTATGCAAGCGAGCAAGAAGATACTGTGGCAACAGTTTCTGAATACCATTAATCGTTCCACCAAAAGTTCCGTTGTGCGAGAGACAATAAGGAGAATTTCTGGAAGAGGAGGCAGATGCCCCATGGCTGCTGTAAAGGGGAACTGCACTCTCCAAACTAATTTGTGAGACATTGTCCAGACTATGGCAGCATATTTTGCCACAGTTACTGCAACATCCAGTCAGGATCCAGGTTTCCAGCACAATAGCGCGGTTACTGAGAGGTGTAGTTTGGACTTTCAGTCCACCTGTAAAGATTACAACTGCCCATTTTCCATGTGGGAGCTGGATTCTGCATTGTCTGCAGCTCGTGACATGTCCCCTGGTCATGGCAAGATCCATTACAGCATGCTGTGGACCTCACAAGGCGAAACAAAGATATCCTCCTCACACTTTTTAATGCCATTTGGGCATCAGGCCACTTTCCCGACTTGTGGTGGTAGGAAATTTTAATCCCTCTTTTAAAACCTGGGAAAGACCTGCCCAAGTAGTTACCGTAGTGTTGCCCTCGCTAGCTGCATGGGCAAGACCTTGGAGCAGGTGGTAACTGCTGCCTTGTTTGGATCTTAGAATCCAGGTAACTCCTTAGTCACATTCAGTGTTGGTTTAAGGGGTATTGCTCTACCTTTCATAACCTTGCACTCCTGAAGGTGGCTATACAGCAGGCTTTCCTATGCTGGCATCACCTTCTAGGTATATTTTTTGACATAGAGAAGTCCTATGATACTACTTGGAGGCATCTTATCCTGGAGCAGCTTCACAAATGTTTTTTTTTTTTTTTTTTGTTTTTAATTGTCTTCCCGTTTTTATTCAGTCCTTCCTCTCTCCACGAAATTTTTGATACTGAGTCGGTGACGTCCTGTCTGATTGCTTTGAGCAAGAGAACGGTGGCCCTCAAGGTAGCATTTTAAGTGTGACTGTCTTTGCCATAGCTATTAATAGCATTACATTCATAGTGAAAATTTCTGTGCAGTGCTCTGTTTGTGGATGACTTCTCTGTTTTGCTCTTCTTCAAGCTTCACAATACCCCCTGTAGGTCTGGGGGTTAGACTAGGCCATAGGTACTCCTGCTTGTTGTAAGGGGTGACAAAAAGGAGTCTCACACGTTTTGGCCTTTGTAATGGTCCCCTGTAGGGTTTGACCTCCACTTTTCATAATTTTCCTGAAGAGCGAGCCAGTTGGTGAAGGGTGCCTTACATGGCACGTTGTGTCCATTATGTGCTGAGATCTCTTGCATCCTTCTTTGACGTGGATCTGCACTTCTACTCATTCTCCAGCTATTGTGCGAGGGGTGCGTTTTCCTCCATCCTCTATGCAGTATCACTTCTGCACTGTCAACAATAATGGACTTCTTAGCTGGTTTGCACCTGATACCCAGCATGGTAGCCAGTCCGTTGTGGTGGGGCCACCATGTACCCTGTTGATTGTAGCCCCATGTTTACACAGAGATCACTCTGCTGATGCATATGCCTTTAATTCCCCACGTATGCCAAGGAATAGATGCCCATCACCCTTGGGCTTCGGGACTCCTGGAAATGGCCACGGTGGCCTTTGCTGCAGCTGGGTGGCGCCCGTGGAGAGGGCCCCTTGTCAGAGTGGGTGGCATCAGGGCAGATGACACACCATGAAGCATAGTATGTCATCTCTTGCTGGTGGGCAAATACCAGCAGTCTGTGCTAAGAAATAAGACCTCAAATCGTGGATAGCTACTGGCCCAGTAGCCTCACCAGCATTCTCTGTAAGCTGCTGGAACGTATGGTGTGTCAGCGGTTTGGTTGAGTCCTGGAGTCACGTGGCCTATTGGCTCCATGTCAGGACGGCTTCCGCCAGGGTCGCTCTACCACTGATAATCTGTGTCCCTTGAGTCTGCCATACGAACAGCCTTTTCCAGATGCCAACATCTAGTTGCTGTCTTTTTTTGACTTACATAAAGCATACGACATGATCTGCCGACATCATATCCTTGCCACATTGTATGAGTGGGCTCTCTGCGGCCCGCTCCAGATTTTTATCCAGAACTTCCTTTCGGTCCGTACTTTCTGTGTCCAAGTTGATGCCTCCCACAGTTCCCTCTGTATTCAGTAGAATGGCATTCTGCAGGGCTCCATATTGAGTGTGTCTCTATTTTTAGTGGCTATTAACGGTCTAGCAGCAGCTGTAGGGCTGTCGGTCACACCGTCTGTGTATGCAGATGACTTCTGCATTTCATACTGCTCCTCCGGTACTGGTGTTGCTGAGCAGCACCTACAGGGAGCCATTCACAAGGCGCAGTCATGGGCTGTAGCCTACGGCTTCCAGTTTTCAGCCGCGATGTTGCATGTCGTGCATTTCTGTTGGCGTCACGCCATTCATCCAGAACCAGAACTTTACCTTAATGACGCTTCACTCACTGTCATGGAGACACATTGATTCTTAGGACTGGTTTTTGATGCCTAATTGACTTGGCTACTTCACGTTTGTCAGCTTAAGCAGAAGTGCTGGCAGCACCTCAATGCCCTTCTCTGCCTGAGCAACACCAGCTAAGGTGCAGATCTCTCTATGCTGCTACAGCTCTACAGAGCCCTTGTTCAATTCCACCTTGATTATGGGTGTCTGGTTTATGGTTCGGCGGCGCCCTCAGCATTGTGTTTACTCGAACCAGTGCACCACTGTGGCGTTCGCCTAGCAATGGGAGCTTTTAGAATGAGTCCGGTGACCAGTGTTCTGGTGGAGGCCGGAGTCCCTCGATTGAAGGTTAGGCGCGCACAATTTCTCGCCAGTTACATAGCACACGTTTGTAATTTTCATGTGCATCCGAATTACCATCTCCTTTTCCCAACCACGGCGGTACATCTCCTGCATGGCGGCCCAGGTCAGGGCTTACATTTGCAGTTTGCGTCTGGTGCCTTCTGTCTGAACTGGATTCCTTCCCGTTACCACCTCTCCTGGAGGTCCATTCATGTGCACCTCCATGGTGTACAGCTAGGCCACAGCTTCTTCTGGACCTTTTGCATGGCCCTAAGGACTCTGTTAACCCTGTGACTCTCCACTATGACTTTCCTCTCAATTCTCGACATGTACTGTGGCCATGAAGTGGTTTACACCAACGGCTTGGTGCTTGGTGGCTGATGGTCACGTAGGGTTTGTGTATGTTCATGGACATATTGAATTGCACTTCTTGCCAGAAGGTTGCAGTGTTTTCACTGCAGAGCTGGCGGCCATATCTCGTGCTTTTGAGCACTTCCGTTCATGTCCTGGCGAGTCATTTTTCCTGTGTACTGACTCCTTGAGCAGCCTACAAGCTATTGACCAGTACTACCCTTGCCATCCTTTGGTTGCACCCATTCATTAGTCCATCTATGCCCTTGAATGATTCTGTTGTTCAGTGGTGTTTGTGTGAATCCCAGGCAACAAACTTGCCAACAGGCTGGCCAAACAGGCTACATGGAAACTGCTTCTGGAGACGGGCATCTCCGAAACTGACTTGCATTCTGTCTTGTGCCGGCTTTGGAAGACGGAATGGCATAACAATACGCACAACAAACTGCATGTCATTATGGAAACTGCGAATGTACGGAACTCTTCCATGCGGTTCTCTCGCAGGGAATCAGTTGTCCTCTGCCAGCTCCGCATTGGCCATATGTGGCTAACACATGGTTACCTCCTCTGCGGCGAGGACCCACCTGCGTATCGCTGTGGCTCACAAATGACAATCATCCACCTCTTGCTGGACTGCCCACTTTCTGCCACTCTGCGGTGGACTTTTAACTTTCCCAGCATCCTACCTTCGGTGTTGGGTGACAATGCCTCAACAGAAGCTTTAGTTTTACATTTTATTCATGAGGGTGGGTTTTATCATTTGAGCTAAGTTTAAGCATATGTCCTTTGTCCCTCTGTGTCCTCCATTCTAGTGTCTTTAGGGTGGCAGTTTTAATGTGTTGCAGAATGGCTGGCTTCTGCTTTTTATTCTCATGGTCAGCCAGCCATGGTAATCGGCTCTTTTGTTTTGGTCTCTTCTACATGTTTCTTGCGTGTCTCTGTGGTTTTCTTGTCTGATTTTGTCCATTTTAGTGTTTGTTGCCCTTCTGTCATTCTTGTGGTTTTCTCCTTTCTTCCAGCTGTGTTTTGTATGTCTCGATTATTTTATTCCCACCCGTGTGGAATTATTTTAATCGGAATGAGGGATCTAGCAGTTTGATCCCTCTTTTAAACCAGCCAACCAACCAACCAAGCCTCACAACGACAATGTCAGTTGCAACTAACTCTTCGACATTTGGATTAATGGGTGCAGAAGAGTGGTTTCAAGTTTTTCACCAAGAACTCTGTGTGTTTTCTTTTTAATCATTCTTGTTTCATTTTAAACTTTCCTGAGTTGAGGATAAGGGATGCTGTCCTTATTTTTAAAGACACAGTGAGGTTTCTGGACCTCATATTTGACTCTAAGCTTACATGGTTATTACATCTTAAGGAACTGAAAAAGTTACTTAAGGCTTTAAGTATTTTAAAATACCTTAGCCACAGTAAATGGGGAGCAGACAGGAGTTGCTGCTCTGGTTTTAGAGGGCATTTGTGCGATCTTGGCTCGATTACGGGTGCACGGTGTATGGGTCTGCGGACCCTCTTATTTAAAGATGTTGGACATGCTGCATCATGAAGGGATTTGATTAGCCACTGGGGCATTCAGAACAAGCCCCATACGAAATGTCTGTGCAGGGGCTGGTGAACCACCAGTTCACGTCAGGTGATGGCTACTTATGGTGTGCCAGGCGTATAAAACACTGTCCACATCATACACACCCACCTACCATACTGTGCTGAGCCTCCACTGGAAAGGCTTTTTCATACCTACCAACAGGCAGTGAGGCACTATGGTATTTGTGCACAGGATTGCCTTCTAGAGATTGGTGTGGCCAGTCTTCATGTTTCACATCGTGGTGGGAGCAGCTTTCCGCGTTGGCTTCTCCAGAGGTCCAGGCTTATTTTAGACTTGACGAATTTTAAGATGGATCATACGTCAGATTTTATATTTCAATCTCTGTTTTTTAACATTTTAGATATGCATCACAATTTCACAATAGTGTACACTGGTAGCTCCAAGCAAGGGAGTTCAATTAGCTGCTCTCATGTTCCCTGACCATTGTCACGAGGATTCGCCTTGAAGATGAGTATACGGTTTTCTCAGATGAGCTCCACGTGATCCTGAAGGCACTGGAGCAAATGCATCATACTCAGGGCAAACTGTTTCTGATTTTCTCAGATTTGCTTAGTGCCTTACAATCGTCACAGAAGTTGTACCCAGCTGAGCAGTTAGTCTGGCTGATATATTACCAACTGTACTTCCTCCAACGGCAGGGTAAGCAGGTGTCATTCTGTTGGGTGCCAGGTCATGTAGGAGTATGGGAAAATGAAGAGGCTGATAGGGCTGCCGAGGAGGCCTGCAGAGGAGATAGTGTGGCTCAGTGTCCTATTACCTTGCAGGCTGTCATTTTGACACTACACAGGAAGTGCATGCAGTTGTGGGATGAGAAATGGCTGGCAGTGACGGCCAATATGCTGCAGTTTGTGAAGTCAACAACCTGGCTGTGGCGTTCCTCCTGCCAGTTACTCAGGCGGGATGAAGTGACCCTCGCGCATCTTAGGATTGGGAACTGCCCTCTACATGTCGCTTTTCACTACGGCAAAGGGACTCCCATTTTGTGATGCTTGTGGCATGCACATCTCTATTTGCCATATTTTAATGAAGGCGCATTTTATATCATGATGCAAGGGCAGAAACAAATATTGGTGGGGATCTGCCCTCTACTTTAGATGATGAGATTAGTGTGACTAAGATTTTAACATTTTGTGATGTGCCTGGACTGTGGCCTAAACTTTTAGGCTGGAGGTTTTAGTGTGTTTCAAAGTGGCTGGCTTCTCCTCTTTATTTTTTATTCTTGTGGTCAGCCAGCCATGTCCATCTGCTGTATTGTTTTAGCCCGTTATGCTCCTTTCTTCCTGTGTCGTTAATGTTTTACTACTGACGCAATACTTTGTTCTGTGGTTCTGTGCTGGTATGCACTTTGTTACCTGTGTTTTATGTGCTGTTTTATCTTCCTGTTTTGGTATTTTACTGACATTCATCTCAATCTGTTTCTGTGCGGGCGCTAAAGACCTTGCTGTCATGCGCCCATGCAAACACGTCCGTGTCACAGAAAGAAAGGCTACCATGTAATACAGAAGATAACTGAAGGAAATACATAGTGAAGTGGACAAAAATGACACTTTAATTCAAAGGCAATAATTATGCTGAAGTCAGTATGATTCAAGGTGGTCCCTTGGACATTAAAAAAGGTGAGACATGTTTCTTAATAGAGTGTGCGATCACAAAGGACAGCAGCCCATGCTCTCAAGCCAGCCACAAGGTTGGTAAGGAGTTCTTGCTGTAGGATGTTCCATTACTCCACTAGCACAGTTGACTATTGCTGGATAGTTGTTGGTGGATTTGCGTGTGCTACAACTGCATCCCACACATACTCAATGACATTTAAGTCAGAGGAATGGGCTGGCCATACCATTTACCTAATATCCTCTCGTTCTAAAAGCTACTTCCATCTGTGGTGTCCATGTGGTTGCATATTGTCACGCATAAAAAAAAAGTTGCCCTTGAAAACATGACCATGAGGAAGGAGTACAGTGTTACAACAACATTGACTGATGAGCATACAGTGTTCAAAGATTTGTAGGTTAATACGCCCTTGCAACATTATGCCTCCCCACAACATAACCCATGAACCACCAAAACGATTGTGTTCAATCACGTTGGACCTACCCTCATATGATGATAGGTGCGAAAGAGTAATACTCTCAGGAACTTGCTGAATGTGATTGTTTTGGTGGTCCAGATGTATGGTATGCATAATGTTGCATGGGCATACTGATATCAGTCTTTTAACACAGCAGACTCACTGCTCAATTTTATTGTGGCACTGTACTCCTTCCCCATGTGTATCTTTTCAGGAGTGCATTCACCCAAACTCCATTTTTTATGGATGACTATGCGCAACTGCATTGAACTGAACTCTGCAGATGAAGGAACTCTTGGAATAAAAGGATATTTGGTGAGTGGATTGATCTGCCCGTCTCCTGACTCAAATCCAATTAGGTATCTGTGGGAAGTGTTGGGGAGACCCAATGCAGCATATCCACACATACTATCCAGCAGTCGTCATCCATATTGCTGGATGAATAGAACCCTCTATCACAAGAACTCCTTATCAACCTCGTGGCCAGCATGGGAGCACTTCGCAGAGCTTCGTTACCATACATGATCACCACACACACTATTAAGAACCATGCCCCTTGTTTCGTAATGTCTGTAAGACTATCATGAATTATGGTAACTTCATTGTAATTATTATCTTTCAATAAGTGTCATTTTTGTTTGTCATTGTGTATTTCTTTAAGTTGCCTGCTGTACTATACTGTAGCAGTTCTTTCTATGTAGGGTGCAAGTTCCATTGAGTTATATTTCTTGGCAGTGGCACATTATGCGACATTCACTGTTAACTTTTGCACCCCATGTCCATCGACAGCTACCAACTGATTAACCATACCAGTGTGCGCTGCAAACTTCTTAACCCTTTGATTCCCAACAATATGAAAAAATATATAATTTTAAAAAATTTTCACAAAGTAAATCTGTATTATTATTGTAAGCAATGAATGCAAGAAGTCACTGGAAAAAAGTAAACAATCAATTGTTTTAAGGGAGTGGTTTCACTTTGGAACTTCTAGGTCACTCACTTTTCAATCAACCCCCATCTCATGTGATATAATAATTGAAAGCAAATTCACAAATTTTGTAGACACAATCCCTTGTATCGAAATTTCCAAGAATTCATAATGTCTAAAAAAAAAAAAACTATATTTCTAAATAACAAGCAAAACCGGGCCCAAAATTTAATAAGACTTGTATCAAAACTATATACCGCATCAATGGATTCACTTTGAAACTACTCGTAAATACAGTAGTACAAACTACGATGGACATTACAATAACTTCAAATATACCTACATTCAATGTCAACAATCTCCTCAATATAGTCACTATAAAAAGAACTGGATGTCACACTCTCCTACAATAATGTAGCACAATTTCTGTGCTGACTGTTGCTTTGAACACTATATGTGACTGCTACATTGCAGTGCATTTGTAGAAATATCTCAGTGTACCATTACATATCCCTGTCTTGCAACAGCATCATGCTTTGAGGCTAAAGATACATGTACTTGGAAACAAAATTATTAAAATGGTGGTTTTGGGCAGTCTGTAGTGCTCTGTGCTGTGTTTTACATTCCACCTCATCCCCTTCGATGGGATAGTTATTTCTGTTCAGCCAGTACTGTATGTTGACTACTTTCACATTTGGTATATCTCCCAACCTGTAATCTCAGCTGAACACCAGCTATATGGCGCCATCCAAAGGTCCTCCATGTGGACCCTTTCTGATTGCCTCCAGTCCTCTCTAACAAGGACAAATTCGCATTTCTGTTGTCATACCACAGTCTGTCCATAGCCAGAACTCTACTTAAGTACCCAGCACTTCGACATTGTTGCACAGTCCCGATATTTGGGATTCCTATTTGATAAAAAGGTGACATGGTTGCCCCATATTAGTCAGTTAAAGATGAGCTTCAATGAGAAAGCTTAATGCTATCTACTTGCTTGCCCACACTTCTTGGGGTGCGACTTGTGCTACTCTGCTCCATATTTAGTGGACCTTGCTCTCATCCCGACTGGACTATAATTGTCAGGGTAATAGCTCTGCAGCATCTTCGGCTTTGGAATTATTGAACTCGGACCACCATCATGGAGTAAGACTGCCCATTTGCACCTTCTGGACTAATCGCATAGACAGTCTGTTTGCCAAAGAGGGGGTCTTGCTCCTTCAGTTCTGACGGTACCAACTCTTGCTCACTTCCCCAATCATCATCCAACAATTTCTTAATCATCTAGTTTATCAAATTCCTGGGACCGACCCCTGAGACCTGCTCTTGCACGGGATTACTAGTTGGAATGTGCCTCAGTCGTCTGCAGGTAATTCACAGACCATGAATTAGGACTGATCTGTTTTGAGACATGAAGTTTGTCATCCAATACCTCATACCATTTGTTTCTCTGTTCTTCTTTAGTATAAGGGTGCTACTGTCACTTTTACTGATGGGATATGTTTCAAAATCTCTTGCCGATTGGCAGTAATATTTGTTACTGGGAATGTGGAAAGTTTTAGTAGCAGAGCAGACAGCCATTAACAGTGCTATGTTTCAGTAAACAGGTGTGTCTTGATCACAGTTTAATTTGTAGTGACTCAATGAGCAATCTCCAGACCGTTGATCAATGTTACTCTTGTCACCTTCTGATATCTGCTATTCACAATCTTCTCTCTGACCTTGGCCATACTGCCACCTTCTCGGATCCCAAATCATGTGCATACCCTGTGGAATGAACTGGCTTTCTGTTTGGCTAAAGAAGTGCTTACTTGTTCAACATTTGCTTTGCTGATCTCAGCTGCAGATTTGTAGGTGCAAATGAGATCTCTCCTCACTTGAAGATGGAACATCATGTGGTAGGCTACTACCTCTTCTAAAACTCTGCTCTGTCAAAGAGAATACTGCTTTACTGTGCCCTCCTGCCATTCCTCGTAGAAGGAATCTACCATCTACTGTTGCTTCCATATCGATTGCACTAGATTAACTCAGTTTTATTTTACGTAATGAGTCACAGACATGTGACAGCAGAGCCTTATGGACTCTCCATGGTAAGCATGGGCTTTGAGGTTCTTTGCTTCTAATAATGGCAAATGATGTATGGTGGATAGTTGATTGTTTCTTTGTTTTCTTAGAGAAAGTTGTTTTTATTCTCAAGCACAACATTTGAAACTACTTTTTTCTTGGATGGGGGAGGGGGTTGTTGGGCATTTCAAGCCGCTTGCTGGGCCTGGGTGGGGGGACCCACAAGAATACAGATTAAAAAACATTTAATCATTCACAGTCTTAGTTTGCAAGTTTAAATTACGGTTGGTAAAAAAAAGAAATCTCATCTTGAAAAGGTCAGATACAGATGTTGTCTCTCTATTCACAGATGAGCCATGACTCTCATTAGCTCTCTGATTGACATATCAGTTTGATCTGTATGCTTTTACTTTCCTTTACATTATTTATTAGCTCTGGCATCAATATTGCTTTCAGTGCCCGATATTTGCCACTCCTATGAACATTCATAATTCGTTAAAATTTGTGGATGATCTCACTAACTTCAGATGACTCATGTCTTGACTGTGGGACCCATAACCTGTTTAGTTCCTTAACCTTCCTACCACAAAGTATTTAACAGCAACAGCTTGAATTTGTCATTGTTAAATTTAATCAGGAATGTAACAATAGCTGCTGTAAGATATTAAATTTTGCTCATGGGGATGTAGGTATGATCAGTTGATTTACTTTGTCAGAAAATATTGCTTTCTAAAATAAGCATTTTTTTCTCAGTTATCTCAAGTTAATGCAAAGGGTTTGCAGGAGAGGTTAGCTCTATCTTAGCTTTAGTACAGAAATGTATTTAATATTACAGGAAGAAAGATACTTAATCCAGATGTAGTTCTGACCAGTCATATCCTTCCAGGTCCTGGAAGATGTATAAAGTCAGGTGTGAATACTACAGGATCCTCGGTTCAATACATCATAGTTGCAAAATACTGATAGGAAATATTTATGGAAAAGTGCAAAGACTGGTAGAAGTAGACAGACACATAAAGGACGTTCAATTTGAATTTCAGAGAAATGTAGAAACACATAAGACAGTACTGACTGCATAGTTTCTTAAAAGATAAGTTGAAGAAACATTAAACCTATGTTCATAACATTTGTAGATTTAGAGAAATCTTTGGACAATATTGATGAATACTGTCTTTGAAAGTTTGAAGGTAGCAGGGATAAAATACAGTGTGCGAAGGATTATCTCTAACTTGTACAGGACAATTGCAATAGTGGAAGGGCATGAAAGAAAAGCATTAGTTGGGAAGGTACTGTGACTGGGTTGTAGCTGTCCCCCATGTTATTCAATGTGCATGCTGAGCAAGCAGTAAAGGAAACCAAAGAGAAATTCGGGAGAGGAAAAGAAATAAATACTGTAAGGGTTGCCAGTTACATTGTAATTCTGTCAGAGATGGCTGAGGACACAAATGGCCTTTTAAATGGAATGAATAGTGTCTTGAAAAGTGTTTATAAGATGAACAATAACAAAAGTAAAACAAAGGTAATGGAATGTAGTTGAATTAAATCAGCCAACGTTGAGAAAATTGGCTTAGGAAATGAGGAACTAAAAGTGGATGAGTTTTAGTATTTGGACAACAAAATAACTGATGATGGCTGAAGTAGAGAGGGTATACACCTATGAGCAAAAACATTGATCACTGTCCACTGCAAGATTTGTGCTGCCTGGTGCAAGCGTTTGATGCAGTTGTAATACTATATAAGAAGAGCAGAAACGAATGAGGAATCATTCTACCAACAATATGGGCTGCAAATGACAGAATTCACTGACGTAAGGAACATAGGCAAAGGGCAGGTTGTTATGGCTTTGCACTCGGGAGCCCCCAGCTCTGAAATGGTAAAGCTGATTGGCTGTTTGCGTGCTACTGCTGTGAGTAGCTATGGAAAATTGCAAAGAATGGTGAAACCACAAGTAGGTGATGAAGTGTTGGACATCTATGCTTAATCACAGAACATGGGTCAGAGGCTTGCCTGCTCTGTGAAGGTGGCTAACTGTTGCAGATCGGATGACAGAGTAAAACTCTGATGCAGGCACAAGTGTTTCTGGAAGCCCCATTCAGAGCACATTGTTAAACATGGCGCTCCCTAGCTGATAACCCCTTACACGTTCCCATGTTGATCCAATGACATAATCAGTTATAATTGCAGTCGGCACGGGATCATTGAGATTGTACCGTGATTGGATGTATCACATTTCTGATTGCACCAGGTCAATGGCCGCGTCTGGATAAGCTGTTACCTAGGCGAACGGCTGCTGAAATCATGTACCACACCATAGACGCAGGCTTGCGGCGGGATGTACTTTAGTACTTATGTTTATATGTTTGTATGTATTCATTTGGAAAAATAATGGGAAAATTTAATAGCTTGTGTTGAGATTTGTTTTACCCTGACAATCATAAGGGAACGGGATTTGATGTAAACATCAGAATCTTCTTCTTATGCATAGTAAACAAAGTAAGGTCAGTCACTGTTGCATAGAAATGTTGTGCACTTCGTGGTTAACTTTCATGTCAGTCTTTGATATGAAAAATGTATTTCCTGCCACTTATAATTGTCACCAGGTATTTGTTGCTGTCCTCAGTACCTTAGTGTATTCCACATAATTAATATATTTTTTTTTTCTTTCCACAAAACAGTAATTTGGATTCTGAAAGGCACTTTACCTCTCTCATGTTGCTTTTTGTTTCAGAGATGGAATAAATGAGGGAATACGGTGGCTTGTAGATTGTATAAAACGGAACAGTGACATACGCCCACCAAGAAATCAAGATGATACATAATGGTCCCAGTGACCAAAAATGTGATAGTATTTACATTCCTATGGAAGAAAGCTGTCCTTGTGTGATGTTGACAAGATAAAAGATTTTGGAGCCTGGGGAAATTCACACACAGGGCTAAAAGTGATATGTCATATTTCATCTGTTGTACAAAATATACATCATTTTATAAGACATAAACATTGGTTAATCCTGCCTTGTATTTCGTGTTTGATAAATAAAGTATTTAAAATTTTAACATCTATGAAAAGGATAGGTTGTGACTCACAGTAAAGGTAATACATTGACTCGCAGACGGACACAGTGAAAACACTGTTACACATTGAGCTTTTGCCCAAAGCCTTCTTCAGAAAAAAAGGAAAACACACATAATCACACAAGCAGGCACATTCACACACGACTGCTATCTCTGTGCACTCTGGTCAGACTGCAACTATTGCACTGAACAAAAGCAGCAGTTTGGAGTGGGGCAGGGAAGGAGTGAGAGCAGCATATTGATGGGGAAAGGGAGGGAGGAGGAGGAGAAGAGTGCTATCTGGCACTGGGTGCAGGGTCTAGAAGGTGGCAGGACAAGGTTGCCATTAGGAGGCTTGGGAAGGGAAAGGGGGAGGGGAGGAATGGAATAGGAGAGGAGCAGAGAGGGGGAAAGATTACTGATGGGTGCATTGGCTAAGAGTGGTGCACAGTGATGGTGAGGGGCTGTGAATTGGGATCAAGTAATAAAACAGGAGGCAGAAACTGTTGGATGGAGGATGTGGGTTCAGTAGGTTATCATAGGTTGAGGCTGTGATAATTTTGGGAGTCGAGAATGTGTTGTAAGGATAACTCCCATCTGTGCAGTTCAGAAAAGCTGCTCATAGAAGTATTCTGGTGGTCTGTACTTAAAATTTTGTTTGTAACCGCCTATTCTATGTCGGAGAAGATTAGAAAATATTTTAAATGTCAAGCTTGAGCAATTACACTAACATCTTTCGCATTAATGACATTGAGAATATATTTCTTGTAATTGAGGGAGAATCTAGTCCTTAACTTACAGGTTGTCTTTGTTAGAAAAAAGGAAATCACACATAATCACACAAGCAGGCACATTCACACACATGACTGCTCTCTTTGGCCACTCAGGTCAGACTGCAACTATTGCTCTGAACAAAAGCAGCAGTTTGGAGTGGGCAGACACTGAATGGTAAAGGTTTGGTTGTGTGAAAATCTTGTTGCAACTAAAAAGTTTACGATCAGAGATGCCACAGTGAGAATGAAGGTAATTATGGTAGAGCAGTGGGATAGTGCACTTGACATACAATGAAAGGATGTTTGTGCTAAAAGTTTACAGCAAATATCCACTTTATTTAATTTCCATGAGCTAAAAGTAAAATTTGGCAAAAAAATGTGCACTGTTGAAAGTTCTGGAGCACGTTTCAGGCGGTTAATTTTTCTTTGTAAAGGAAACCTGATGTAAAGTTAAAACTGTTGTACAACTCTGAAGAAGTTATCTCGGGTTATTATTCCAAGAGAATGACTGTACTTTCAAGACTTGCACATTAACAAAACAATGTGCCTCTATACAGATAGTGTAAAATGGACTTTGTTGTGATTATATTAGTAAGATGTGTTCCTGAAAGTTTCAAAATTGATGAATTTTGGGAATTATCAGTCACTGCACGCATTAATCAGCAACATCAAATGAATTCTGCAACTAAGTCTTTTTGATTAGATCAACTAGTCTCTGTATATCACAGTTGTTTGTTCTTCAGTCTGTATCATCAATGATAACACTTTTCAATTACTGTGTTTATTTTCCTTGCACAAATACACCCACAAGTGAAAATACATAAAGATGTGTGTTATTTTAATTGTGTTTTTGCTAGTGTGTAGTGTCAAAGGCAGATTAATCATTGCATATTAGAAGATCCCAACTAGTGCTGATTATGTTCAGTTTCTGACAAACTAAGAGATCTTCAGTTTTTGGCAGTCCAGTCACATTTTTCGTAGTGTTACATCTCGAAACACTCTTCGTCATTTAATCAACGGGCTTCAAACTGACGTAACCTGTTGAGGGAGCCTCCTCCAACTCCACTGGTGGGGCTGGTGCTTGCTCTCACCACAGTTCCATTCCATGCATCTCTGCATTACCAGCAAGAGGCACACTTCTTCACAAAATGTTTATTGTGTAAGTGATAGTTTCTAAGCCCAGAAGAACTGAATGTATTGTGAAAACATCTTATACCTTTGTTACAGTATGTCACAGCTGCAATTTAATTTCCTTGAGCTGCCAAAGTATGCAGTATGGATCTTGAGTGAGAAGATTGTCAAATGAGATTAGCACAAGCAATACACTGTTTTTGTGGTGAAAGCTTTGTTTTTTACGCAACTGTTGCTGCTATTGTCAGTTTCATCATACTGACCAGTTTCCAGTCACAAGGCTGGGTCTGTTTGGAACATAATCCTCTCCATCTAGCCCTGTTTTCCCACCATCTTTCTGTGTTTTTTTCAACATGCTCCTCCACACCTTTCAGCCATATAGCCCTTGGCCTTCTTCTTGGTCATTTCCTTCACATCTTCATTTTGTGTAGCTTCTTGGATATCCTCTTGTTTGCATTCTCTTTAAGTGGCCATATCATCTTAACCTTGACATTTCTATCATGCTGAGAATGGTTCCTCTTTCACTGCTTCCCTTGCCCTTTCATTTCTCACCTTCTTGTCACCTTTATTTGTACCCTACTCCTGAGGAACTTCATTTCTCTCTTCCCATCCCCTTCTATTTTAGTGCTTCCCAGACCTTTCTTCTGCAGATCTTATTATATGCCTTATCTATGTTGAGAAAGGCTATCAAAAGGTCTTCCCCAAATTCAGTGATGCTCCTGGAGATGCCTCACTGCAAATGTGAGGCCAACAGTTGACTTCCCAGGTGTGAAGCCATGTTGTTCCTTGCTCAATTGGTTCTTGGTCCTTGTTCAGTTTCTTTCCATGTACCTTGACACAGTGTGCTATCAGTGTGACTCCCCTGTAGTTTCTCCAGTCATTCCTGTGCACTGAAGACTTGTAATATGTTAGCTCCCTTCCTGCTACAGAGTGTAAACCAGCCTTGGTGTTCAGTTTAAGAAGGTAAAATTTAAATGAATACGCAACATAGCTTTGTAATATTATTTATTGTTATAATAGTCAGCCAATAATTTAGCATGCAATTTTATAATTACCACAAAATCAATCTATCTATGTATCTCTTCTGTAGATAACCAGGTGTGTCACATAAGAGTCGGGGCACATATTCTCTGTTGTTTTGGCAGATGTTTACAATTTAGTTTCTATTTGCAGCTTGTCAGCCCAAACAAATTCTGCTCATCATGTTTTTCATGTGACACCCAGTGTCAGTGGGAAACGTTGGTTTGTTTCCCATTTCGAACAAAATGATTTTTAAATTGGAATTTTACATGTCAGTTCAGTATGCTACAGAGTAGTCTAATGTGATATTCATTTTATCGACATGTATTAACAGCAACGATAAAAATGAGGAGTAGCTGGTACTACAGCAGTGACTGAGAAGCAAACTTCTACATGACGTTAGCAGTCAGTGCTGGCCAGTGCAGTGTTATTGCTGCAGGAGTACTCTTTATACCACGTGTTTTGCTGTCCCTGTTAATAAATATCGGTAAAACAGATATTGCACTAGAATAATTTGGGACCGCTCTGTCAAATAGGTACCAAAATTACCCTTCAAAATCATTTTGCTTGTAACAGGAAACAAATTGACGATTTTCATTGACACTGGGTGCTGTGTGAAGAACACAATGAGCAGCATTTGTTTGGGCTGACTTCAGCTACACATTGTAAAAACAAAATTGCATACATCTGCCAAAACACCAGAAAGAATGCTCCTGACAACTCTTAGGAGAGACAGCCTGTATGTAAGCCTTCAATATGCTCCCCTCCTCTATCCCTACAATGCTACATGGAATTTTCCATTGAAGGATACAGTGCTGGAAGTCTTCCTTTGAGATCTCCTTGATTATGCATGCTGCTTTGTCTTTCACTGTTTCACTGGACTGAAATCTTTTT
The DNA here is from genome assembly GCF_023864275.1 of Schistocerca cancellata. Classification (NCBI taxonomy): domain Eukaryota; kingdom Metazoa; phylum Arthropoda; class Insecta; order Orthoptera; family Acrididae; genus Schistocerca; species Schistocerca cancellata. Next base: position 430,025,722 of record NC_064626.1, read on the forward strand.
CCTTTTAATGCAGATTTGACCTTGGGAGCAGATAAGTCACATAGTGATAGGTCTAGCAAATAATGTGGGTAGTCCAACACTGGGATGCTGTGCTATGCTAGAAGCCTTTTAACAGACAATGTGGTGTGAACCACTGCATTGCGGTGATGCAGAACCCAATTTGTTATTTCACAAGTTGGGTCATATTTTTCTTACTTTGTCATGTAGTTGAGCAAGAACCTTAAGATACTAATGTTGATTAATAGTGTGACCTTCAGTAACCTAGTGAAGATATACAATTCCAGGAATATTGAAACAAAAAAAATCATCATCACTTTGAAATTAATTTGCTTATTCGAGCTATGTTTGCTATTGGCGTAGTTGGTCTTCCATTATATGGACTGGCACTTAGTTTCTGGATTTTAAGTGAAAAACCAAGATTTGTCACATATTGTCAGTCTTTGTTAGATTTTGAGAATTTTCAGTGGGAGTTTCGCACACTCTTTCCTCGTGTTAAAAAATTGGTTATGTAAAATTTGTCTTATACATTCTTCGTCAATTCCACAGTTTCAGCAATTAATTGAATACTCAGCTGACAGTCAGGTCGAATCAGATTACATACATTTTTGATATTTTCGTCCGTTTTTGATGTTGAGGTGTCTCATGGGTGCAAGTCATCTTAAACGTCTTCTCAGCCATCTTGGAAATGCTTACACCATTGAAAACTAATGTAAATGACAAAACAGTCTGTGCCATACACTTTTTTTAGTAAAAGGTACGTTTCAGTAGCAGTTTTAGCAAGTTTTACATGAAATCTCATGACAATCTGTTGCTGTATTATTGCATCCATCATTTTTAAACAAAACAAAATAACAGCTGTTACACAAACAAATGACCACACTGAATTGTCTACAGAAACTAGATGCCACATTCAACTGGGAAGGCCTTATGCTTCACAGCTCTTGGTCGTTCATCTTTAGAACATGTGTACTTACACTATGATAGGATCAGTCCTTTTATTTTATAGTCACACCTTGAATATTGCTTATTGAGGTTTTTGTGATAAAAAATATATATTATCATCATTTTTATTTTGGCTGTGCGTCCATTGTACCATTACTTCATCATGTGAGATTTCTGCTGAGAACCCAGCCATTGACAAGGGGAGTTCGTGACTGACTTCAGAATGTGAAAGCATGCATGTATATTTGTTGAAACACCAACCTAATAGGAAGTTCAATGTGCTGCAACACAGACAAGATAGCTGGCACAATAGTTACAGTTATATTTAAAATGTCAAAAGGAACTGCTGAATATAAGCAAATAATGCAGATACTTGAGAAGATACAAATTCAGGGTTATTGAATTAGCTTGCTTGTTATAAAAATTGGTGGAAAAAGATGGAAGGTGAGATGATTTAATGAAGACTGTTCTTGGAAATTCTCATAAATCTAAAGGCATTAAATAAAATAATGCATAGAAATATCTAGATGGAAGCTCTCATGCTGTTTATATGGCTGCCTGTTGATCATATTTCCATTGCTTTAACTACAGAACCGCAAAAGACTGAGGCTTCAGCCTGAATAATGTGATTCATGTGATGACTTGCAGATATACGGTTCTCAACCACTGCAGATTTGATGCGTACTGAACACCATTCTCGTAGTGTGTTTGGTTTGATCCCTTTGGTCCCCAGGAGGCTACCAATTTTGGCTGGTAGATATAAGATTACTTTCACTTGTTTCTTGGATATGGCACACATTTGAAGAAATATTTCTCAAATGAACTTCATGTGGTTGTATAGGGATTTTGGATTGCAGACACTTTTTTAAACCAACAGTGTGAATATTCATTTCCTTGAATACAGCCTGTGGAGTTCACTTGTAATCCCTAAATACTATCAGCATCAGACATTACACTGGTCTGTAGCACCTATCACATTGGAAGGCACTTCTGCGAGAAGGGAGAGTGATAGAGAAGCATGGTGGGGATGAGATCAGTGCAATTTCTTTAAATTTCTTTTCCACAGAACTCGTTATGTCAGATAACATCTATTTTGCACAGCTATAAATTATTTTTATATCTGCTATTATTGTTGTTTTTTGTTGTTAGTGGCAGCGGTGCCAGCAGCGGCAGCAGACGTAGTAGAAGTACTGCCAGTATCAATTTTATTAGTTCATAGTCAGTATTTATTCACATTGTCTCTGTAGACACTCATATCATTTTAATACTGTTTGTTGTAAGGGTTATATGCCTGAACACTGCCGCCTCATATGTACAAGTGGCAATCTTGCGCTATCTTGTAATGCTGATGAACTGCAGAGTCGGTAGATGCTAGCCACAGACTGCTTCCATGCATGCAATAGTAGAGTTGCATTTCTTGCTGCCTGCACAGACATAACTCTTTTCAATGCATGTGGTTTTGAGATGGAATTTGTATTTTTTGGCTCAGATGGGAGTCTTGGCAAACCCATATCATTTGTGTCAGGACGTCGGAAACAGTTATGATGGGTCAGCATAGAGAGCACATTGTTATACTGTTGTTATGGAAATAAAATGGTGATCGTAAATAACTCCATGTTCATGTATATCTATATTTCATGGATCCAGTACATGCATAATCTTCATAAACATAAAGGAAAGCCCTCAGCGGAGGAGACACAATCGATAACTACGTTATACAAGTAGTTAGATAATGATCAGTTATCAGTGGGATCAGTTATCAAAATCCTACACTCTTGAGGAGGTGCAGCAATGTGTGAACTTATGAGAATTTCAGAGTTCCTGCCATATCTCTATGGCGAATCATCATCATCAGCAGCAGCAGCAGCAGCAGCAGCAGCAAGTAAATCACCTGGTAACACGGGCTCATCCAACACTGGAATTCAGGTTAATCTACTCAAATTTGGCTACAATATGAAAGGCAGTGATGGATTTGTAAAACTTTTGTTGTACAAGAGTGATTTTGTTGGTGTACGTTAATCAGTGTGGCAGAACCCAATCTGAATTACATGGTTTATCTCCAAACCATTACGAACAGTTTACAAAATGAGATTTCGCAGATAAAAAACAGGAGCCTTCCATATGACTTGTCAAACAATAGCTCTTGTAGTGGTGTTCCCATAAAGAATTCTTCATTATTGCCATCGGTACCAGTATTTAGCAGAAAATCGGTGAAAAATGTAGGTGTTCTTCTGTAAACTCAAAGGAGCAGTCTTGTTGGGTTTATGGACTTATGCAGATACATTAGCAGCTGCTAAATTAAGAATTCGAGGAGCTACGCAAGATTTCATTAATGCGAAACCCACCTGTATGAAATCAGAAGGTTACAATGAATTCAAAGTAACAGTTGCACCAGATTCTTTAGTAAGCAATTTTCCAACAGAATTCAGAACGGTAGAAGATGAGAATAAGAATCCCATTAGGCTGTTAGAAGTCAGTCATAGAGCTGTAAACTCGTTCATCCACGGGTTGTATGGTGAGGAAGGAAACAAAGCAGTCAAGGCTTAGCAGTGCAAAACATTTCACAAAGCAGTAGAAGCAGCTGTTGACTACATGGAAGCATTAGAATGGCCAAATGATATAAAAAGGAGGGCTTGCTTATTTCACCGAAGTGCAGTGTTACAGATGTAATAAGCCTGGTCATAAACATAAAGACTGTAAGGAGAAACGAACATGCAACACTTGTGGGGTACAGGGTCAGGTACTGAGGGACTATTGCAATTTTTAAAATAAGAAAAACAGGCAACTTGGCATATCTTTAAATGACTACATGCTTTACCATGTCATCTGCTCCCTGTGCGAAACTGTGATTGATTGCTGTCAGTTTTACCAAAAATCACATTGAAAATGATTGTTGTGTGATAGGTGCTGTATATCGTGAATGACAAATCAAGTTGCATATTGACACAGGAGCACAGACCTCACTATGGTGGGTTTACACTGACAAAAGGAATAAGTTAAGACCACCACACTTAAAGGTGCATGGGTTAAACAGTGGGAGGTTACATAACCACAGAAGGGTTGATGTAGAATTATGTTTAGGCCAAGAAAAATACCCAATTGGGGTTCAAGGAGTTAAACACAATGAAACCCACTTTGGCTGTGTACTTGGATTGGATTTCTTGTTCGCTAAACAGGGCAGAAGTATTTGTCACAGATAGGAGGATGAGATTAGGTGTAGAAACTACAACTTAGGAAAGCATTGTTCAGATCCTACTCAAAGGAGCACCAATGCTGACGTTGTGGGATTGATCAACTTGACCAATGTATCATTTCAAACCCTCAGAGTTGATCTACAAACTGATCAGTGTCAGAAAATTCCATAGGGAGCAGGGAAAAAAGAAGAAAAAAAAAAAAACTTGTTAAAGTCAAGTATCCCATGACTGAGCAGTTGAATATATGCGAGTTACTGGGCAAAATGCATTATGTCACCAGGAGTGTAGGCATGGTTATGATGGTGGGACAGTATGTAGCTAGTCCCAATAACAATGAACATGAGCAACGTAAATGCTGTATTGCCATGAGGAACTTAAGTTGTCAAAGTATCGAGCTTAAGTGAAATTGATGTTGTACAGAAACCCACTGAAGTATCAAATGTCATAGTTATGAAGACAGTTTTCTAGTGGTTTCAAAAAATTGCAACAAGGGATCAAAATTAATAATGAACTAAAGAACAAAATTTGGTGGCAGATAGAACATTGACAGAGTTGAACAGATGATTCTAGTGCCTGTTTTGTTGGAGTATGCAGATCTTCTCAGAGAACATTCAAATTTGTCACTCAGTTTGTTCAGCATCATATACATAATGCAAATGCAGCACTAATCACTTAGAAACCTTACAGAATAAGATTCAGGCAAAGAGAGCTGGTAGAAGAAATTGTTAAAGAAATGAAACTTCCTGGCAGATTAAAACTGTGTGCCCGACCAAGACTCGAACTCGGGACCTATGCCTTTCGCGGGCAAGTGCTCTACCATCTGAGCTACCGAAGCACGACTCACGCCCGGTACTCACAGCTTTACTTCTGCCAGTACCTCGTCTCCTACCTTCCAAACTTTACAGAAGCTCTCCTGCGAACCTAGCAAAACTAGCACTCCTGAAAGAAAGGATATTGCGGAGACATGGCTTAGCCACAGCCTGGGGATGTTTCCAGAATGAGATTTTCACTCTGCAGCGGAGTGTGCACTGATATGAAACTTCCTGGCTGTGGCTAAGCCATGTCTCCGCAATATCCTTTCTTTCAGGAGTGCTAGCTCTGCTAGGTTCGCAGGAGAGCTTCTGTAAAGTTTGGAAGGTAGGAGACGAGGTACTGGCAGAAGTAAAGCTGTGAGTACTGGGCGTGAGTCGTGCTTCGGTAGCTCAGATGGTAGAGCACTTGCCCACGAAAGGCATAGGTCCCGAGTTCGAGTCTCGGTCAGGCACACAGTTTTAATCTGCCAGGAAGTTTCATATCAGCGCACACTCCGCTGCAGAGTGAAAATCTCATTCTGTTAAAGAACTGCTAGAAGCCAGAATTATAGAACCAAGAAATCCTGCAGATCCATCAGTCTTTACAGATTGTCATTGTTGCTTGGATAACCAAGTTCTGAATGCAGTAATCACACCAGACATTTACCCCTTAACAAACATGGTAGAAATGCTAAATTACCTGTTGAATTTTTTCAATTTGTGATCTAACAAGTGGATATCATCAGCTGACATTGCATTCAGATGATCAGGTGAAATATCTGTATGTTACAGCAACAGTACTGTGTAAATACTTGCGTGTGCCGTATGGTCTTTGCAGTGTGCCAGCCACCTCTCAGCATCTAATGGATTCAGTTTTATGAGGGCTCACACCATCACAACCGCACCAAAGTAATAGTTTTTGATGAAATCATGAAGCAACATAATGAGAGATTTCAAGATGTTTTCAAGTTTATAAGAAGTGTGTACCTTTCTTTGTCAGTAATGAAATCCCATTTTGCACAAAGTCAAGTGTACTGTCTTGGACGTACAATAACCAGTGAAGATGCCTGCCCTGATCCAAAAACTTTCCTGTACCTCTGAATTTAAAAGAATTAGTCATTCTTGGGATTGGCAAATTTCTGTAGACAGTTACTTGCCAGTTAATCAAATATAGCATGTCAAGTTATGCAGATACTAAGAAAGGAACCCCATTTAATTGGCTGATCTAAAAGGCAAAGGAATAACTTGGAACTGCCCTAGCTATAGCTCCAGTGTAGGCCTATCTGGATTTCAGCAAGCTTTTTTTCTTTCAACAGGTGCTTCAAATTTTGGTATTTGTGCTATTTTATGTCAAGAAATTGATGCTCATGGACAGCCAATATCATTTACTTCCAGGCTATTAAAGCAGGATGTAACTATACTAGAGCTTTGTGACTTGGTTTTTCGTATAACACATAACAAATGTTTCCCGAAAGGAAGAGAGTTTAGTGATTGCAGACCATGCCACGCTTAAATGGTTATTGAGCTTAAAGGACCCAAGTCCCAGATTAATAAGGTGGGCTTTGAGACTGAGTGAGTTTCAGTTTAAATTTATTAATTGACATGGCAGACTGCATGTAAATGCTGATGCGATGAACTGAAAGGTCCATGTATATGTTACAATAAGTCACGAGAAAGAGTTAAAAGTAGCTGAAGAAGAAGAGCCACAGTGCAAAATGCTCAATGTTTTGTTGAAGTAAATGGATTGCTGTACAAAATCACTAGTGGGCGAAACCGCGTAGTTATTTCAGAAAGCATGAGAGAGCAAATCGTGATAGTGGCATGATTTTTTGTTATCTGGATGCTGCAGTTTTAGCAACAAACATTGAAATAGCTGAGGTCTATTGGTGGACAAGTTGTAAAACTGACGTTTTTAAGTTTGTTTCACAATGTGATTCATGTAGCAGATGGAATCATTTGGGAAACACTAAAGCCCCATTGCAAGAACTGCCAGAGACTTGTGAACCATTCGAAAGAGTAGGACTCACTGTCACTGGACTGCTGCCTAAGACTAAAGATGGTAATAAATATATATTGACCGTATTAGATCACTTCTCCAGATATCTTCTTATGATATCGATAACTGATCAGAATGCCAAAACAGTGGCTAAAGCTTTTGTGAAAGAGTGAATTAAGCGTAATCATTGACCAAGGATTGAATTTCATGAGTTAACCGCTTAAACAGAGTTGCAAATAATGCAACTAAAACTACACCAGCGCACCCTGAAGGACAGGGATGAATTGAGGTCACAGAACAGTCTTTGATTGTTAGCTGCTATGTAAGCAGCAAGCATGACAGTTGGGATGTGTGTCTTCTGTGAGTGATTACAATGCCAAAATGTACACGTCAACTGGCCTAAGTCCACATGAAATTATATATGGAAGAAGGATGCATTCACCCTCGGACTTTGCACAATTGACCACTGGAATCGGCAATAAACTCTCAAAGGAATTAGCATGCAAGTTAAAGGAGGCATGGAAGGGAATGAAACAGCAAAATAATTAACCTTTTCTGCAGCAAGTGAAACAACACGACTGCTGAGCAGTCATACCACAGTATCAGTCCGGAAACCTTGTATACCTGAGCAACATAGTGTTGGAGAAGTGTCAGGTCATAAAGTTTAAGAACTTGCGAAAGGACCATAGCAAATCCTGGAGGTGTTGTCACCACTCACTCTTAAACTCCAACTGTCTTTTCATTCGGTTGTAGTTCATATCAAACATGTAAAGCCATTTCTGGGTAGACTTCCTGTAACATTGTGAGATGATGATAATGAGGACCAAACCACTCAGGGAGGCCACAACTCTTTTGCGGATACATTTGTGGTGAGCACGGGACGCCAAGCTAGTGTAGCTCTTTTCTTTCAGGGCAGCGTACCTTCCTTTTCCACATCCCTCCCTGTCCCCGATCCTTCCCACCCCTCCTCCCATCCCTTCCCTTCTCCCTCGCTTTGGGAGTATGTTTTTGTGCCTACATCCTTAGACGGACGCTTGTGACTGTAAGACACAGTTTCTTTTCTTTGCTCTCTATGCTGGAAAGTATCTGTCCTCCCTTTGTCCTCCTCTCTTCCTTGCCTCGTCTCTTTACCCTCTTCTCCACTGTGAGGCCTCTCTTCTTTCCTTTTCTTTGTTCCTCCCTTTCTCTTTCTTTCCTCCGTGTGTGTGTGTGTGTCCCATGCATAGCTTGGTCCCTCTGTCCATTTCTCGGTAGGTGTAAGCTGGGGTGTGGACAATCATCTAAGGTGGGAGTGCCCTCAGAGAGGGCCCACATGAGGAAGGAGTGCGCCATCGGAGATGCTGGTAATCATGGGGGATACTTTCACAATGGTTCACTCTACTTCTACAACTTCTGCCCACAAGAGAAAGCTAGATGAGTTTCAGCCATGACAATTCTTTCATCAGTGCCAAAGTTCCTAGTTGTTTCTTGATATGACAAAGGTCAAGACTTCTCCACAGTCAACCTTTTCATTATTCAGAAAGATGTCGATGCAGTTGCACATCCTGTAAAGTCTTGTTCCTGATTACAAAATGGCACCTTGTTCTTAGAAACAGTCAGTGCCCTCCAGGCACAAAAATTGCTGCGAACTACACTGCTACACACCTTCCCTGTTTGGGTGGAAGTGCACCATACTTTAAATTCATCATGTGGGGCGATTTATACATGCTCACTCGATGGATTATCCAACGAAAACATTCAAAATTACCTGTCTGACCAGGCCATACATTGAGTCATGATGAGGGTTGACAAGGACTTAGTACTGACCCGTACTCCCTTCTTTATGTTTGACAGAGGTCAACTTCCATTGAACATTAAAGTGGGATATGAGATCATTTCAGTTTGCCCTTACATCCCCAACCTTACACATTGCTATCGGTTTCAGCGGTTTAGTCATACTAATCAGTCATGTTCCAATACGGCCAAATGCGTTACATGAGGGTGATTGTTCACCTCCATCCCCTTGTTGCATCAACTATATGGATGACCATGCTGCTTCCTCTACAGATTGCCCTATTTTCAAGGATGAATGAATTGTTCAGGAAATCCAAGTGAAGGAAAAGGTGTGTACCTTTGCTGCTTGTAAGTTATCCACTACTAGAAAGCCCACTATGCACCCAGCAGGTAAATATAGCACCATCCTTGCATCTCCTTGGCCTACTAAGGAGGTAGCCATGCTGGCTTGCGATCTCATCTTTAGCGCCACGGTCGTCAGATCGGCCAGCCCAAAGATCACCCATTCAACCTCCCCACTATCACATGCCCTAAAATCGGATGCCTGGACTTCCAAAAAAGAGCCTATGTACGAAGATTTTTTACATACCCCGACCTCACAACCATTAATTCCTCCTTCATCTCAACATCCTGCTTCCAAGAAGGCTCGTAAGGAATAAGGTTCCTCTCCTCTGCCACGGCATCTCTCATGTACAGTGCTACCCAGTGGTAGCTGCCCTTGGCCATCTTCTGTGTCGCCAAGATGCACCGCTGGTGGCTGATCAACCAGCCAATCACTGGCGGCAGGAGCTGCCCCCGAACAACCTATGGATCAGGATCTTCTGCTGTCAGCTGAATGCCGTTCCACCCCGTCGACCACCAGCTTTCAGTGGTCATTTAGTTGACGGCAACCGTGCTGAGTTTTTTTCCCTTTTCTGTCCACCCTATGTCAATTAACCATTGGAATATCCACAGAATTTACTCCAATCGGGATGAATTGTCGATTCTCTTACGATCCTACTCCCCGGTCATCTTCTGTCATCAGGAAATAAAGCTGCAGCCCCATCATCGCTTTGTCTTCCTTCATTTCCAATTGGTCCAGTTTGATCTCCCCTCTGTTGAGGGCACTGCGGGACACAGGGGCTTGTGATTCTTCTCCATGGTACTATCCATTATCACCTAATCCCTGTAAACAGTTCCTTCCAAGCTGTTGCTGTATGTCTTTCCCCTTCTGGATGCACCTTTCCTCTTTGTACCATATACATTCCATCGTCCACACCAATGGCAACAGCCGATCTCCTTCATCTCCTTAGCGAGCTTCCACCCCCCTATTTGCTGGTTGGGGACTTAAATGCCCACCATCTGCCTTGGAAATCTCCGTGTCCTTGTCCACGAGGCTCCCTATTGATTGACCTCATCCACCAAGCAGATCTTGTTTGCCTCAACACTGGGGAACCTACATTTTTGTCTGCCTCCACGTCAAACTTCTCTCATTTAGACCTTTCAGTCTCTACTGTTCATCTAGCTCGGTACTTTGAATGGTTTACTCTTGCTGATACACACTCGAGTGACCATTTTCCATGTGTCCTTAAATTACAGCCACAACTGCCATCTGTGCACCCAAGATGCTAGAAGTTTTCCCAAGCCGACTGGACACTTTTCTCCTCTCTAGTGACATTCGATGACCGTCAGTTTCCTAACCTTGACTGTCAGGTCACTCATGTTATGGAAGTTATTCTTACAGCTGCGGAACGTTCAATACCTTGTATCTCCCCTTTTCCCGGCACCTCCCAGTTCCTTGGTGGAACGAGGTGTGCCGTGATGCAATATGCGAGCAGAAACGTGCTCTTCGCGTTTTTCGCCATCATCCTACGTTGAGCAACTGTATCCACAACAAGCAGTTACATGTGCGAAGCAGTCACATCATCCGCAATAACAAGAAGGCAAGCTGGGATGTCTTTACCAGCTCCTTTAACACCTTAACTCCCTCATCTGTAGTTTGGAGTCGAATTAGATGGTTATCTGGCTTGTCTAGTTTCTCCCCGATCCTTGGGATAACTGTCGCGCATGATACCTTAGTGGACCCAGTTGCAATTTCTAACTCATTGGGTCAACACTTTGCTGAGATTTCGAGCTCTTCAAATTACCGGCCAGTATTCCTCTCAAAGAAATGAGCAGCAGAAGTAAAACCTCTTGATTTCTTCTCTCAAAATTGCGAAAGCTATAATACTGTTTTCTCTATGCAGGAACTCCAATGTGCGCTCTCTTCCTCCCCAGGACCAGATGGCATCTGCGTCCAAATGTTGCTGCATTTATCATACTGTAGTCTGCGTTACCTCCTCCACCTTTATAATTGAATTTGGCTAACAGTACATTTCCCAGAAGATGGTGGGAAGCTGTCGTAATTCCTGTTTTGAAACCTGGCAAGGACAAACATCTCCCCTCTAGCTATCGCCCCATTTGTCTCGTGAGTAGTGTATGTAAGGTTTTGGAGCATATGGTGAATTGCCATTTAGGCTGGTGGCTGGAGTTCCAAAACCTTTTAACACCTGCCCAGTGCAGTTTCCAAAAGCATCGTTCTGCAGTTGACCATCTTGTTGCTCTCTCCACTTATATCATGAACAATTTTCTCAGGAAACACCAAACGGTAATGAAATTTTTTGATCTGGAGAGGGCATACAATGTCTGTTGGAGGACAGGCATCCTCCGCACACTGTTCTCTTGGGGTTTTCGAGGTCAGCTACCTCTTTTCATTCATTCTTGAGCAGCGTGTCCGAGGGTGTCTCGATCGCCTCCACTCGTGGAGCATGAAAGCCAGCTTCCAGTTTCTCCCAGTAAGACCGTCTGTGTAAATTTTTGATGTCGTACAGAGTTTCCTCCACCTTCACTACGTCTAGGCCCTGTCAACCTTCTGTTTGCGGATTTCGCCAAATTGACAGAAAAATGTGCTGGTCTTCCCTAGTTTCATATATTTCGGCTCACTGTCTGTGATCCCTCAACACCCTCCATGTTCTTAGTGGTACCTCCTGGGGAGTGGACCAAATGGTCCTCCTCCACCTATATCGTGCCTTTGTGTACTCGAAATTGGGCTGTGGAAGCATAGTTTACTCCTCTGCACGGCTGTCTATTCTTTGGTGTCTCGATTCTGTCCACCACCGTGGATTGCATTTAGCATCTGGCCCTTTTTACACCAGCCCTGTGGAGATCCTTTACGCTGAGACTGCTGAACCTCTGCTGTCCATTTGGCGAGCTGTCCTACTGAGTCGTTACGCTACTCATCGTCTTCCATGCCTGCTCATCCGACCCATACCTCCTTGGATTTGGGGTATGCAGGCCACCCTTCCTTTGTACTACCATTGGGAGTCTGCTTCTGTCAACTGCTACGTGCTATTTCCTTCCACTTTCATAAAACTTTCTTGGCAAATGGGAGTACAATGCCACTTTGATTTCACACCCGGATCTGGCATCTCCGTGACCTTTGTCAGCTTCCTACGGATAGTACCATCTTCTTATAGTTTATCGTCGGGCTATAGTTTATCGTCGGGGCATTCGCTGCTCTTTGTGCACAAATGGAGGATACCACATTTATTTACACTGATGGCTCAAAGACCACATTTGGCGTTGGGAGTGTCTATATTGTTGGCGACACCCCTATTAGATTTCGGCTTCCTGACCAGTGTTCTGTTTTTACTGCGGAGCTTTCCGCTGTTCTCCAAGCTGTCCAATACATCCATCGCCATAAGCGGCTACAGTATATTATTTGCTCGGTTTTGCTCAGCTCTCTTCTCATCCTCCAAGCTCTTTACCCCATCCACCCTCTGGTCCACTGGATTCAGGGCTGCCTCCACTTGCTCCACTTGGGGTGCATCTCTGTGGCATTCCTCTGGATCCCAGGGCACATTGGTATCCTTGGAAACGAGGCAGCCGATATAGTGGTCAAGGCTGCAGTCTCTCTTTCTCGGCCCACTGTTCGCATGGTTCCCTTTGCCAATCTACAGAGCATTTTATGTCATCATGTTGCTGTTTTGTGGCACACACATTGGTCTTCTCTTCCCGATAATAAATTACAGGACATAAAATGTCTTCCCTGTGCTGGGACCTCTTCCTCCCTGCCTCATCATCGAAAAGAGGTAATTTCAACTAGACTCTGGATAGGGCACTGTCTTTTCACCGTCAACAAGTTTTAAGTGGCGATCCTCCCCCGCTTTGTCCCCACTGCTCTCAACTGTGGACAAGACACCTTTTACTTCAGTGCCCCTGTTTTAATCCGCTATGCGCCCATTTACAGCTGTCGCCTGATCTGTCTTCCCATTTAGAAGTTGACTCATGCTCAGCCGATCATGTCCTTGAGTTTATCAGTCAGTGAGATGACATCAGTCATTTGACGCTCTTTTTTGGGGAAAACAACCGCCCTTCAATAGTAGTTTTCTAAGATTTCCTTCCATTTTTAGTTTCCATCCTCCTTGAGTTTTGATCCCATTGCTGCCGATTTAACATTCGGCTTTTTACCCTTCACTAAGCTACTGATGGGCGCTTATGACTGCAGCAGTTTTGTGCCCTAAAACCATAACACAAGAAAGAAAGGACCAACAGAGGTGCCGACCAACTGTTCCTAAATCCAGGAAATGAGCAACTTGTGATCTCAGTCCAGACTTTGGGACTGAGCCACCATACACTGAGTACTCCACTTCCAGATACCCCTACAATCTTCATAGATGTGTGTAGTGTGAATGGGTGTGTGTAAAGTGTGAGTTCATTTCTCAGCCATGTGCATATGTGAATATAGTGTGCAAATACAGATTTCAGCCATTACACAAAGTGCACAAGTGTAACTAAATATTATTCCCCAGGTTATGAGAAGAGACACATTTGTATTATGTTCACTAACTCTAGCACTTAGAACTGATTAACCATGTTTACTGTAATTCCAATTTTTGCTATGACAATGTCTTCCATTAATCCTATTATAGTAGTAGTAGTAGTAGTACCATAGACAACAGGTGTGTTATTCAAATCACAATTGGACATTGCAGTTTCAATGCTAAATTTGTACTTACATACAACCTTAGTGAGTTTCAACAATAGTTCAGTTCTTTTAAGAAGCAAATTGATTTAATCTGTTCAGTCAGAGATAATGACACAGTTTTGGAAATGAAAAGTCACCACCAAAATGCAAGTAGAGTCTATATGTGCTAATTATGAAAAAGAGATTAATTGTTTTGTAAATCTACTTCCACAAGAAACCTTGATTAAGTGCAGATGTGCCTGGTTTGATTTTTGAGGAATTGTCCTGTGTACTATCTTTGGTACTTTAACTGTCCAAGATCTATTAAATGTCAGAGATAAAATTTTGCCTCTTGAACAACAATCTAGTATGAATTCAGCTAAACTCTCTAATGAAATAATTGTATTAAGGAATATGCAAAGAACCTTTACCAACAACACTGTTTTTATTGAACAGGTTGTAAAGCAATTCATGACACATTTCAACATATAATTAGTGGTGAGATGAATAAAATTATCTGTGATTTGTTTGGAGGATTAATTGCTGTAAGTGCCCACTCAAGATTTAAACACTCTGTTGTTAAGAATTACTGACAGTCTATCAAATGCTTGAACTGAGGCTCTGAATTTAAGGACAGATCTAGAAAGTAGTTTAAATGATTAAGCAGTGTACTACTGCATTCAGACTGATCCTTAAAGATCCTACCATTAATTGAGTGTAAGTTGGATGCAACATCTACTGTGATCTACCCTGTTAATTCTTATAATTTATATGCCTACTAAGAGTTAACTACAACACACCCTTTAATGATTGAAGATGAACTAAATGTTACTGTTTCCATACCCAGTTGCTAAACCAGATTAATTTTGAAATGTATAAGATTTATACTTGACCTGCCATGTGGCAACTACATCTACATCTACATCTACATACATACTCCGCAATCCACCATACAGTGCGTGGCGGAGGGTACGTCTTACCGCAACTAGCATCTCTCCCTGTTCTACTCCCAAACAGAACAAGGGAAAAATGACTGCCTATATGCCTCTGTACGAGCCCTAATATCTCTTATCTTTGTGGTCTTTCCGCGAAATATTAGTTGGCGGCAGTAAAATTGCACTGCAGTCAACCTCAAATGCTGGTTCTCTAAATTTCCTCAGTAGCGATTCACGAAAAGAACGCCTCTTTCCTCCAGAGACTGCCACCCAAGTTCCTGAAGCATTTCCGTAGCACTCGCATGATCAAACCTACCAGTAACAAATCTAACAGCCCGCCTCTGAATTGCTTCTGTCCTCCCTCAATCCGACCTGATAGGGATCCCAAACACTCAAGCAGTACTCGAGAATAGGTTGTATTAGTGTTTTATAAGCAGTCTCCTTTACAGATGAACCACATCTTCCCAAAATTCTATCAATGAACTGAAGACGACTATCCACCTTCCCCACAACTGCCATTACATGCTTGTCCTACTTCATATTGCTCTGCAATGTTACGCCCATATACACTCCTGGAAATTGAAATAAGAACACCGTGAATTCATTGTCCCAGGAAGGGGAAACTTTATTGACACATTCCTGGGGTCAGATACATCACATGATCACACTGACAGAACCACAGGCACATAGACACAGGCAACAGAGCATGCACAATGTCGGCACTAGTACAGTGTATATCCACCTTTCGCAGCAATGCAGGCTGCTATTCTCCCATGGAGACGATCGTAGAGATGCTGGATGTAGTCCTGTGGAACGGCTTGCCATGCCATTTCCACCTGGCGCCTCAGTTGGACCAGCGTCCGTGCTGGACGTGCAGACCGCGTGAGACGACGCTTCATCCAGTCCCAAACATGCTCAATGGGGGACAGATCCGGAGATCTTGCTGGCCAGGGTAGTTGACTTACACCTTCTAGAGCACGTTGGGTGGCACGGGATACATGCGGACGTGCATTGTCCTGTTGGAACAGCAAGTTCCCTTGCCGGTCTAGGAATGGTAGAACGATGGGTTTGATGACGGTTTGGATGTACCGTGCACTATTCAGTGTCCCCTCGACGATCACCAGTGGTGTATGGCCAGTGTAGGAGATCGCTCCCCACACCATGATGCCGGGTGTTGGCCCTGTGTGCCTCGGTCGTATGCAGTCCTGATTGTGGCGCTCACCTGCACGGCGCCAAACACGCATACGACCATCATTGGCACCAAGGCAGAACCGACTCTCATCGCTGAAGACGACACGTCTCCATTCGTCCCTCCATTCATGCCTGTCGCGACACCACTGGAGGCGGGCTGCACGATGTTGGGGCGTGAGCGGAAGATGGCCTAACGGTGTGCGGGACCGTAGCCCAGCTTCATGGAGACGGTTGCGAATGGCCATCGCCGATACCCCAGGAGCAACAGTGTCCCTAATTTGCTGGGAAGTGGCGGTGCGGTCCCCTACGGCACTGCGTAGGATCCTACGGTCTTGGCGTGCATCTGTGCGTCGCTGCGGTCCGGTCCCAGGTCGACGGGCACGTGCACCTTCCGCCGACCACTGGCGACAACATCGATGTACTGTGGAGACCTCACGCCCAACGTGTTGAGCAATTCGGCGGTACGTCCACCCGGCCTCCCACATGCCCACTATACGCCCTCGCTCAAAGTCCGTCAACTGCACATACGGTTCACGTCCACGCTGTCGCGGCATGCTACCAGTGTTAAAGACTGCGATGGAGCTCCGTATGCCACGGCAAACTGGCTGACACTGACGGCGGCGGTGCACAAATGCTGCGCAGCTAGTGCCATTCGACGGCCAACACCGCGGTTCCTGGTGTGTCCGCTGTGCCGTGCGTGTGATCATTGCTTGTACAGCCCTCTCGCAGTGTCCGGAGCAAGTATGGTGGGTCTGACACACCAGTGTCAATGTGTTCTTTTTTCCATTTCCAGGAGTGTATTTAATCGACGTGACTGTGTCAAGCGCTACACTACTAGTGGAGTATTCAAACATTACGGGATTCTTTTTCCTATTCATCTGCATTAATTTACATTTATCTATATTTAGAGTTAGCTGCCAGTCTTTACACCAATCACAAATCCTGTCCAAGTCATCTTGTATCCTCCTATAGTCACTCAGTGACGACACCTTCCCGTACACCACAGCATCATCAGCAAACAGCCGCACATTGCTATCCACCCTATCCAAAAGATCATTTATGTAGATAGAAAACAACAGCGGACCTACTACACTTGCCTGGGGTACTCCAGATGATACCCTCACCTCCGATGAACACTCACCATCGAGGACAACATACTGGGTTCTATTGCTTAAGAAGTCTTCGAGCCTCTCACATATTTGGGAACCAATCCCATATTTTCGTACCTTAGTTAGGAGTCTGCAGTGGGGCACCAAGTCAAATGCTTTCCGGAAGTCAAGGAATATGGCATCCATCTGATACCCTTCATCCATGGTTCGCAAGATATCATGTGAAAAGAGGGTGAGTTGCGTTTCGCAGGAGTGATGCTTTCTAAAGCCGTGCTGATGCATGGACAGCAACTTCTCTGTCTCAAGGAAATTCATTATATTCGAACTGAGAATATGTTTGAGTATCCTGCAACAAACCAATGTTAAGGATATTGGTCTGTAATTTTGAGGATCCGTCCTTCTACCCTTCTTATATACAGGCATCACCTGTGCTTTTTTCCAGTCGCTCGGGACTTTACGTTGGGCAAGAGATTCGTGATACATGCAAGCTAAGTAAGGAGCCAATGCAGTAGAGTACTCTCTGTAAAACCGAATTGGAATCCCATCAGGACCTAGCGATTTATTTATTTCCAACCCATTTAACTGCCCCCCTGTGGGTCCGGGGATTAGAATAGGCCCGAGGTATTCCTGCCTGTCGTAAGAGGCAACTAAAAGGAGTCCATCCCCCTCACGGGGGTAGTTAGCGCCTGCGTCCGGAGACGGACGGTTCCACGACCTATGATTGTGGTCTTTTTGGTTTTTCACTTCTCGTTTCTTCCTTCCTTTTGTTGGTTCCTTTCTTTGCTCTTCTCCACCTCACTGTCTTCCTTACTCTTTCCCTTGACTTCTCCTTGCCTTCTCATTGTCTTTTTCTCCTTGCCTTCTCATTGCCTTCTTCTCCTTGCCTTCTCTGCTCTCCGCCTCGGCGTTTGAGACAGTCTGTCCTCTTTCTCCCTCTCTCTCTTCTTTCCTCTTCTTCCTTCCTCCCTGTGCGTGCCTGAAGGCCGACCCGCGTGTTCGCACGCGTAGCCGGTGACGGGGTAACGCGTAATTCCCCGCCCTGGGTAGACATGTAAGGCACGCGCGTACCCCCTGGTAAAGGCCAGGCCCGGGGAGGGGTGATTGCCTGAGCTGATACCTTCTGACCATGCCGATTGGTCCCTCCGTCTGTTTCTCGGGAGGTGTGACCTGAGGTGTAAATATTCACCTAAGGCGGGAGTGCCCTCTGAGAGGGTCCCCACAAGGAAGGAGCGCGCCATCGGAGACGCTGGCAATCATGGGGGATTCCTCCGCAATGGATTCCACTCCATCTCTCTCGACTTCTGCCCAAAAACGGAAACGTGACCAGCCACCAGTGACAAAAGTACTACCGCCTGCCCCACAGTTCCTCGTCGTTTCTCGATCTGAGGACGGAAAGGATTTTTCCTCTGTCAACCCATTCATTATCCAGAAGGGCGTAGATGCCATAGCCGGATCTGTCAAATCTTGTACCAGGTTGCATAACGGAACCTTATTACTAGAAACTGAGAGCGCCTTTCAGGCACAAAAACTGCTTCGGGCCACACTCCTGTACACGTTCCCTGTCCGGGTGGAGCCCCACCGAACTTTGAATTCGTCTCGTGGTGTAGTCTATACTAGCTCCCTCGACGGATTGACTGACGAGGAGATTCAATCTTTCCTCGCTGAGCAGGGCGTGACGGCTGTCCATAGGGTCATGAAAAAGGTCAACAATGACCTTGTACCGACCCGGACACTTTTCTTGACCTTCGATAGTGTTAAGCTGCCATCGCGCATCAAGGCGGGCTACGAGGTTATTTCTGTTCGCCCCTATGTCCCGACACCTACGCGCTGCTACCAGTGTCAGCGTTTCAATCACACTCGACAGTCTTGTTCCAATGCGGCTAAATGTGTCACTTGTGGCAGGGATGCCCATGAGGGTGACTGTCCACCTCCCGTCTCCTCGTTGTGTGAACTGTCAGGGTGACCATGCCGCATCCTCCCGCGACTGTCCTGTCTATAAGGAAGAACGCTGTATCCAAGAAATTTGGGTCAAAGAGAACGTGTCCACCTCGGCTGCTCGCAAGCTATTGGCTAGCAGGAAGCCCACGCTGCTCCCAGCGGGGAAATACAGTACTGTCCTCGCCTCTCCTCGGACTACCCGGGAGGTGGCAACCCAGACATGCGATCTGACCTTCAGCACCACGATCGTCCGTTCGGCCAGTGCTAAGATCGCGTGGTCGACGTCTCCTCTTCCTCCCATCACCCCACAGACACCAGCCCCTTCATCAGCTTCTGCTAAAACGAAGACCCAGAAGTCCGATGCATGGGCCTTCAAGAAGGAACCATCCCGTGCAGACTTCCTACGTACCTCGACCTCCCAGCCTTCGACCGGTACTTCCACCAAACGTCCTTCCAAGAAGGCTCATAGGAAGCACAGTTCTCCTTCTCCGCCACGGCGCATTTCTTCTCCTGCGCCACCCAGCGGTTGCCGCCCCAGGCCGTCATCAGTTTCGCCTGGCCGCACCGCTGGTAGCCGAACATCTGGCCGTTCACCGGCGGAGGAAGCTCCCCCTCCCGGCCATCCTCCCAAGATGGCCGATGAACCTATAGACCCAATGGACGATGACTGTCCGCGTACTGATAGCGGCGGCAGTGCTCGCTCGAAGCCAGGCCTTCAGCGGCCTTCGAGGTGACCCCTTCTTTCATCTTCCTTTTCTTACGATGGCACTTATTCACTGGAATATTCGCAGCATTCGCTCCAACCGAGAGGACTTGAAGTTGCTGCTCCGTTTGCACCGTCCGCTCGTCGTAGCCCTCCAGGAAACGAAGCTACACCCATGCGATCAAATTGCCTTGGCACACTACACCTCTGTGCGTTTTGACCTACCCCCTGTGGTAGGTATTCCAGCTCATGGAGGGGTTATGTTGCTGGTCTGGGATGATATTTACTATGATCCCATCACGTTGCACACCGGCCTGCAGGCAGTTGCCATCTGCATTACTCTCTCCACTTTTACATTTTCCATTTGTACCGTTTACACTCCATCGTCATCTGCTGTTACCAGGGCAGACATGATGCAACTTATTGCTCAGCTACCTGCACCATTTTTGTTAACTGGAGACTTCAATGCCCACCATCCCCTTTGGGGCTCTCCAGCATCCTGCCCGAGGGGCTCCCTGTTAGCAGACCTTTTCAACCAGCTCAATATTGTCTGCCTCAATACTGGCGCCCCTACTTTTCTTTCGGACACATCTCACACCTATTCCCATTTAGACCTCTCTATATGTACTCCCCAACTTGCATGCCGGTTTGAGTGGTATGCCCTTTCTGATACATATTCGAGCGACCACTTCCCGAGTGTTATCCATCTCCTGCAGCATACCCCCTCTCCGTGCTCCTCTAGTTGGACCATCTCCAAGGCAGACTGGGGGCTCTTCTCTTCCCGGGCGACCTTTCAGGATCAAACCTTTACAAGCTGCGATCGTCAGGTCGCACACCTCACGGAAGTCATTCTCGCTGCTGCTGAATATTCCATCCCCCACCCTACTTCTCCATGTCGCGTACCGGTCCTCTGGTGGACCGCAGCATGTAGAGACGCTTTACGTGCTCGTCGACGTGCTTTACGCACCTTTAAACGCCACCCTACAGTGGCAAATTGTATCAATTATAAACGATTACGTCCTCAGTGTCGTCGTATTATTAAAGAAAGCAAGAAAGCCAGCTGGGCTGCTTTCACAAGCACCTTCGACAGTTTTACTCCTTCTTCTGTTGTCTGGGGTAGCCTGCGCCGGCTATCTGGCACTAAGGTCCACTCACCAGTTTCTGGCTTGACGGTCGCGAATGACGTCCTTGTGGCCCCTGAGGATGTCTCCAATGCCTTCGGCCGCTTTTTCGCAGAGGTTTCGAGCTCCGCTCATTACCACCCTGCCTTCCTCCCCCACAAACAGGCAGAGGAGGCTAGGCCACCTAACTTCCGCTCCTCGAATCGTGAAAGTTATAATGCCCCATTCACCATGCGGGAACTCGAAAACGCACTTGGCCGATCATGGTCCTCCGCTCCAGGGCCTGATTCTATTCATATTCAGATGCTGAAGAACCTTTCTCCTGCGGGTAAAGGTTTTCTTCTTCGTACATACAATCGCATCTGGATTGAGGGACTTGTTCCCGCATGCTGGCGCGAGTCTATTGTTGTCCCGATTCCTAAGCCGGGGAAGGACAAGCACTTGCCTTCCAGTTATCGACCTATCTCGCTTACCAGCTGTGTCTGTAAAGTGATGGAGCGAATGGTTAACTCTCGATTGGTTTGGCTGCTCGAGTCTCGACGCCTACTTACCAATGTACAATGTAGATTTCGTAGGCGCCGCTCTGCTGTTGACCATCTGGTTACCTTGTCGACCTTCATTATGAATAACTTCTTGCGAAAGCGCCCGACCGCGGCTGTGTTCTTTGATTTGGAAAAGGCTTACGTCACCTGTTGGAGGGCGGGCATTCTCCGCACCATGTATACATGGGGCCTTCGCGGTCGCCTCCCTCTTTTTATTCGTTCCTTTTTAATGGATCGACAGTTCAGGGTATGTGTGGGTTCTGTCCTGTCAGACACCTTTCGCCAGGAGAATGGGGTGCCACAGGGCTCAGTTTTGAGCATCGCTCTCTTCGCCATCGCGATCAATCCAATAATGGATTGCGTCCCAGCTGATGTATCAGGCTCCCTTTTCGTGGACGATTTTACCATCTATTGCAGCGCGCAGTGTACACGTGTCCTGGAGCGCTGTCTTCAGCGTTCTCTTGACCGTCTTTACTCCTGGAGTGTCGCCAATGGCTTCCGTTTTCCTGCCGAGAAGACGGTCTGTATTAACTTCTGGCGCTACAAAGAGTTTCTCCCACCGTCCTTATGACTCGGTCCCGTTGCTCTCCCAATCGTGGAGACAACCAAATTTTTAGGCCTTACATTTGACGGGAAACTTAGCTGGTCTCCACATGTGTCATATTTGGCGGCCTGTTGTACCCGTTCTTTAAATGTCCTCCGTGTTCTCAGTGGTATGTCGTGGGGAGCGGATCGAACCGTCCTGCTTCGTCTATATCGGTCGATCGTCCGCTCCAAGCTGGATTATGGGAGCTTCGTATACTCCTCTGCACGTCCATCCATCTTTCGCCGCCTCAACTCCATACAACATCGGGGTTTACGACTTGCGATCGGAGCATTTTATACTAGTCCCGTAGTCTTCATGCTGACGCTGGCGAATTGCCACTTACCTACCGGCGCGATATACTGCTTTGTCGGTATGCCTGTCGGCTACTGTCAATGCCCGACCACCCGTCTTATCGTTCCTTTTTTGACGACTCTCTTGACCGTCAATACGGGTTGTATGTCTCTGCCCTGCTACCTCCTGGAGTTCGCTTTCGTCGCCTCCTTCAACACCTTAATTTTTCACTCCCTGTAACCTTTCGAGTGGGCGAGAGCCACACGCCACCTTGGCTCCAGGCTCAGGTCCGCGTTCACCTTGACCTCAGCTCGCTCCCAAAAGAGGTTACCCCCGGTTCGGTCTACCATTCCCGTTTTGTGGAACTTCGTTCGAAGTTCATCGATATGACTTTCATTTATACAGATGGCTCTAAGACCAATGAGGGGGTTGGGTGTTCCTTTATTGTCGGGGCACAAAGTTTCAAATACCGGCTCCATGGCCATTGTTCGGTCTTCACAGCTGAGCTCTTTGCCCTCTACCAGGCTGTTCTCTACATCTGCCGCCACCGACATTCTGCTTATGTCATCTGCTCCGATTCCCTGAGCGCCATCCAGAGCCTCAGTGATCCGTATCCGGTTCACCCTTTCGTGCACCGGATCCAACACTCTCTTCAGCAGCTGGTGGACGTCGGTTCTTCGGTTAGCTTTATGTGGGTCCCTGGCCATGTCGGTATCCCTGGGAACGAAGCTGCAGATGCCGCGGCCAAGGCTGCAGTCCTCCAACCTCGGACAGCTTCTTGTTGTGTCCCTTCGTCAGATTTTAGCAGGGTTATTTGTCGGCGCATTTTATCGCTGTGGCGTGCCGATTGGGCTGCCCTTACAGCCAACAAGCTTCGGGTCTTGAAACCTCTTCCCATGGCTTGGACGTCCTCCTCACGCCCTTCTCGGCGGGAGGAGGTAGTTTTGGCCCGGTTAAGAATTGGACACTGCCGGTTCAGCCATCACCATCTGCTGACGGCTGCACCGGCGCCGTTCTGCCCATGTGGGCAATTGCTCTCGATCCGCCACATTTTAATGTCCTGTCCGGATTTTAACGCACTGCGTCTCGATCTTAACCTGCCATGTACTTTAGATGCCGTTTTAGCGGATGACCCACGAGCAGCTGCTCGTGTTCTTCGTTTTATCAATTTGACAAACCTCACTAAGGACATTTGATGATGCTGTTTTTTAATCCTATGCCTGTCAGTCTGTCTTTTATCGTGTTTTCCCTTTTAGTTGTTGTTTTAAACTTGTGCCTCACGGTGCATTCTTAACGTAGTCAGGGCGCTAATGACCATTGAAGTTGTGCGCCCTAAAACCACAAAAAAAAAAAAAAAAGGGCAGGACGTGCGACTGAAACGATCACCGACTGAGTGAGACGCTAAGTTAAGCTGCTCCAGACACTGCACGCGGCAGAAGCAGCACAGAGACGGCACGGCATATGTGAAACACAAAATCCAATGGGGCACTGCACAATGCAGACAGCCAAGGCAGAAGCAGGGCAGAGGCCGGCGCTGGCTGTGTTATGTGGCGTGCAGTGTGCTCTGACCAGCAGAGGCCCCGCTGATACACTCCGTCTCTCTCTCTCTCTCTCTCTCTCTCTCTCTCTCTCTCTCTCTCTCTCTCTCTCACTGCTGTGGGAAACTTTTGGAGCTACCATTCTTTTTTTCTGAATCACTGATTGTTCACTCCTTTGAAAGATTCAACTCTAAAGATTCAACTCTATGAATCAGTTCAGGAGCGGATCCCCCATCTCTACTGCAGAGTACAAACGATTTACTGCATGCATGCGTTTAAAAATGCTTATGGGCTACTTTGAGGACATGAAGTGGATTATTATGGATGATAAACAGGAATACATTCTGGTACAGGGTGCAATGGATAATAACTCACACATTCAAGGAGCTCAAGAGGAGAATATGATCATAATCCGCAAGATAATATGGAAAATGCCTCACATCAGTGCATCAGATGAGGAGCGTTTGAAGAGTTTAAAAGTAACTAATTCTGGTACATATCTATCACTAACATTCTGCTCTTGGGAGGTTTTCAAGTATCCAGTGCTACCGACTACAAGCAGACAGACATGAGCTATTAAAATCTCTTCGCAGCTAGAGACGCGTAGATTCAACACACTTGCGTTTCAGACTGATAGAAGAGGGAACATAACAAATGATTCCACTGTATTCGACAAATGCAAGTTAATTAAGGCCTGAGTCTACTTGAATTCAGAATTCTACCCATATAACAATTTACACCTAGAGTGGGATGATAATGTATACAGTCTGTCATATGATATGTATGTGATGTTTCATGCTTCGTACTATGAAAGTGCTGATGAAGGAGGAGGAGGGTGTCTACTCGGTCCACAGAAATTCAAGGAGCCATACCTGATCATCCTAATAGGCTGAAAGATAGTTAAGTCGGGACATACAGATGTACAAGATGAATTTGAATCTTTAGCAAATTTTCCGGAACACACTGTTGCATATGCTCTAGTTCTATATGACTGTGTGATTAACTACTGCTGCTCACTGGTTTTGTGGAACGAGCTGTTTAAATGAACAGGTGCTAAGCCACACCCAGGGCATGGTATCTCATGGTGTACATTGCAGACGCTCAGGGTTTCTATTACGATGTTCGTAGACAGTTCATATTTAAAGAGGTTGCATCCATAGCGCACACAGAAGATGCCGGAATAATAGAGACATTTCCCAGCAAACATTGCATCTCCGAGGTCTTTCAAGGATGTGAAGTGCGCTAAAACATATTTCTACATTGAATTCACTGGGATGATCCTTGCATACCCTATAAGACGTCACTTCGATTATTCGACCACATGGATACCAACCATCGTCTACGTGAAGAGGCAGGAGAATATCTCATGGATGCGTCGAATCTTCAAGTTTGCTGCTATTCAAGACCTAGAAGTCTACAGGTGTCCTGCTCTTCATCAACTCAAGAAGAAGATGTGTGAAAACAGTGTTACTGTGTCTGCTTATAAAAATGTAAAATTACTTTTACGTTGGATGAGAAATAAATGAATTTTCACCTCATAATATGCATATGATTTCTCTTTGCACAGTTCCCACTTTAATAGTGTACTGTTTCGTCTGGATACTATGCCTGTGGTTTTCTTCAAGCACAGGAGACATAATTTTAGATACATGCGCTAAATGTCTTTGGAGGTGGACACAGTCATGTGCCTCGTGCTCCCATAACTCAAATCCTACTGCACGATAGGTGTAATTCTGTTCAACCATTCTATATATAAGTTATTCTCTGTCTTAAACTTCACCTCCTTAACAGCACTCGTCTTCAGAAAAACTAATGTCATTTGTATGATGCAGAGCCTTTATATATACATACATAGGTTTTTTTTGCAAATAACAATAAAGACATCTGTTAATGAATTTTTTCGTTTATTCAGTCCACACAAATACAGTTCAGTTCTTGAGATTACAATTCAGTTCTGGAGATTACTTTTCAGTTCTTGAGGTACAATGTAGTTCTTGAGGTACAATTTGACTCTGCTATTCCAATGCAGAATACTTTTAACTGACGCTCTACAACAGCAAAACTGGCCGAGAATATTTTTTATAATATTTTTTTCTCAGTAGCACTGGATGAGAATATTTAAAATTTTTCCAGGTGTATAAATCTACGCTAAAAACTAATTCGGAGATAATTTTTTTACTACTACAACTAAATTCCACAGTCCCAGTAGCATGAATTTTACAATAATTCTGACTGACTGTGTACACTTGGAATCTAATTTCAACAACCCCAATAGAAAAGATTTTTGCAATAATAATGATAATTCTGATGGGCTATGAGCTATATAAATAGATATACTTAAAAATTTATCAGACCTGTATGGCTAGGAGCAGGTGAAAACTATTCTATTTACAAGACGCACATGGTACATAGATACACATATGTTTACAGGCTGCATATATGTTGTATATGAATAAAGAAATATACAAGCATTTTTTGTTTGTTTTTTAAATAACTGTAAATACATTTTTTTGTTTAAGCCTTTTTAAAAGCTTTGTCAACTTTTTATTCATGCAGATATATTTAGCTTTTTTTTCCATACATGATGTGTGTGTGTGTGTGTGTGTGTGTGTGTGTGTGTGTGCGCGCGCGCGCGCGCGCGCGCATATATACACATGTACATAGTACACATAAATGAATAAATGTTTACACCAGGCACACACAGACACAAAATTACTTACACTATAATGAAAGGGTCATACTACTACTCTGCAGACTCTCTCTCTCATTCTCCGCAGATTCTCTCTCTCTCTCTCTCTCTCTCTCTCTCTCTCATTTTCTCCCTCTTACTCAATCAGAGTCCCCCACCACTTATCTTGTTACAAGTGAGTAGTGTAAGTACAGGAGAGTTTCATTCCCGTCATCACAAATGACCCTTTTATCATCATGAGGCGACAGGCTGATTTCAGACTGCAGCAGGGTGTACACAATGTGTGCGCTCGATTGAATACTAGTTTGCCGTACCATACACGGCAGCTGCGGTGCAGTATCACCAGCATTGATGTACAGGCACCGCAAATATTCTTCAATAGAGAGGGCTCTCGATGAGATATGATCGCACCTTAGCCTACCTCTGGGTGGCACCTTTCAATGTGTGGTACGCATACATTTTTAATTGCAGACCTACAGACACCACAGTCGGCAATCCATTGGCCTCGTCTTTTATAAGGCCAATAACCTTTTATGATGTGTGAAATGAGTTTTCACAAACTCATAATGAAAGCGGAACATGTGGAGTTTGGGTAGGTGTAGTATGCAAATCCTCACATAAATAGGTTTCATAAACTCTACCGCAGTCTTCGCCATCTCCTCAGCAACAAAGTTCTTATTCAGTATGATGACCCGCTTAAAATTTGGTCTGACAATGCATTTCCTTACGCCATACTGCCCGCCCATCCCGCTTGATTGTAATCAAGATTTCACGTCGTTCCCTCAAATTCTCCATTGTTTTACTGAAAATTGAATTATTCATTAATTTATAAAAATCTTTCTTGAAGTCATGTGTCATGGAAGCTCTCTGTCTCGCATTCAAATCAATACACTCCTTCAACCAGGGGGACTGCTTGATGGAGATAGCCCAAGTGATTGTAACCAGCTCCATCCCAAAGATGAGGCACTGCTGCAGATTACAATTACAAATAATGTATCTCCGCTTATTCCCCAGCATTGTCATCAGTTTTGGGGTGGAGCCTCCCTGCAGAACTAGTTGCTCTGGATGCAGCGGCAAATCGGCGTGCACATCAAGCAAACTATAGGCTACCACCACATGTTCCACATCAGAATCAGCTGCCATACCTCTCATGATTTTCCACCTGATCCCTTGCATTCGTCTTTGGGCACCCATCGAAAGTCACCAATCGGCTGTGATTGCTGCATGGCGTGCCCATATAAGTTATTTACATTCAAGTACATTATGTAACTCGAATCAAGTGATCCATTGAACCTGTCACACACCTATGGGTTATTTGCCTTCGCATGCCTATGCGCACATTGGCAAAGTCTGCCAAGAATCCCTCTCACAAAGAAACAAAGAATATCAGCATCAGTCAATAATTCCATGCCGTACATCGTTTTCTTGAGCATTGCGTCCCAAGAAAACCCAAGTGCTGTGTAATAAAAGGCGGGATCCAATGAATATGTGGTCATGCATAGGCTCCGGAATTTCTCGAAAACGTGCGCAAGCAAGCTTACGCCTGTGTCCATGAAAAGCCGTGCGATTTGGTCATGGGAACATTGTCAATGTAAAGCATATCAACCTTCCAGGAAAAATTTTCGAGCTCAGTGAGCAGTCAAAACGCACGGTTATCCTCGACATAAGATTTGTAGCGGTAATGCTTATCAACATTCCATGAAAAATTTTCGAGCTCAATGAGCTGTCAAACCACACGGTTATCCTGGACATAAGATTTGTAGTGGTTAAGATTTGAATCATAGAACGACACAAGTTGGTACGCTGCTGCATGTGGTAGGTGTTTTTCTCTAAAGGTGGTATGTGAGGTCGCGGGGATACCTTCACAATGGGTCACAGGAGCGAGGAGGCATTCAGAGTCGGCGTACACTACAAACGGGCATCGCTCTTGGTGGCGAGCATTTTTAAAATTTATGAATTTGTCTTCCTCAGTAGGCATAATAATATGTATCACGTCCTTGGAAGCACAATCTACTAGATACTTTGCTAATAACTTTTCTGAGGAAATGGCGTTGAGGCCATATGCTGGTTACCCTCATGTGTACTCAACTGGGAGGCGAGAAGGCGGGTCATATCTTTGAATCAAACATAATGATAATTTTCAGCTTCAGAGAAGAGTAGCATGTTTACCTGCATCTCACGCTCAGTGGCAGATTTCGAGAAATGGAGAGGGGCCAACAACATGTTTGTCCTGCTCATCTGACTTGCTTTTCTTTTCCAGGCCATAAACATGAAACGATATTCCAGTATTCTGCCCCTCAAATTTAGGTATGTTCTGGATCTTGATGGTGAACTCGATACCATAAAAATTATAACATCCACGACTATTACCACCTACATGGTATGTACTGGGACGCTAAGGTTCATCTCTGTAATTCCAATTTCTCTTGCAAACCAGGATTGACCATGCAACAGAAGGCTGATCTTTTCAATTTTCGGCATTAATGCATGCCCTCTTATTAGCTAAATCCTTAGAGAGCTTGATATAGCTAGACCCTCCATTTACCGGATCTTAGACATGTTTATAAATGTCCAGGTGTAGTATTCAGTTGAGTGTTTTAGCTGGCCCTCTCACTTCCATCTCGGAAAACAGGGGCAGTGCAAGGTGCAAGCTGCAAGCTGCAAACCACTCGGTGATTGATGCGCTCCGCTTTATCACGTCATTCCCCCCCAAAAAAAAAGATAATTAAGAGAGGCAACTTTGGGGGGGGGGGGGGGGGAGAGGGGTGCGATAGTTCGACGCAGAGCACTGCACTGCATTTTAATGGCGGGATACCGCGAACCATTGGCTACTTTGAGGAGCTCTGTTTCTATGACAGGAAGGCACGCACGTAGAAACCTGACGAGAGAGGGAACTGTCGCCAGCCACAGGATCTTCTCCATTGCTACTACTACTACTACTACTACAGGATGATGATGTCCATACTGTTGATGATTGAGTCGGCGAGGTGCACAAGGGTATGCACCGAGTCACAAATACCTTTCGTTGCCGGCGATGATTCTGCCGAGGGTGAGAGGCAGGATGAGGCGGCTCTGCCTCGTCAGGCCAATGGGAACAGCCTGGCCGTGGCGATGGTTCCCGTTGCTGCTGCTGCTGCTGTAGGCCTGAGCCGGTAGCCAGAGGGGTAGTAGCTCCTTGCTCAACTCAAAGACGCGGTGCTGGGGTGGCTATGGCGACCGCGGCTGTAGCTTCTCGCGCGGCGACTAGGGACGCCCTTGCTGCCAAAGCGTGCAGCACAGGATCCCATCTGGTACCTGAGCTATGCCTTAATGTGTGGATAGTCCCCCTGAAGCATCCGCTGTAGAATAACGAACACAATTAAGTACAACGTTCTACACATTGCTTGCTGTTGTGGTGCAAGGAAAGGAGAACATTGGTTATTTGTAAGTAGAGTGAGTAATTACCTTTCACGCTCTGGATCCACGGCGTGAACATTTCATCGACATTGTCAGGTATCTCTACCACCCCTTCAGGAAATTCATCCTCTAAAAGGGCCACGTCATGCTGCCTTTGAAGCTCTTCATCTATGGCCACTTCCCTGACCCATTCAGGTATCTTATCCTCGTCAGAATCGATATGGCGCCTCCGATCCATCCTGTTACAACAACAACACACACACACACACACACACACACATATATATATATATATATATATATATATATATATATATCTCCAGACTTGTTAGAGAAGAAGAAGAAAAGCCTTCTGTACTACAGACAAAAGCAAACAACTGTCTTAGCCCCTCTGGAATTGTTGCTGTAATAAGATGAAACCATTTTTAATTTTTAATTACATATTGGGTTGTTTTGAAAATCAGCCTTATCTTAAACACAATTAGTTTATTTTTATATTACCCAGACATGTTTCCACACCTATGTGCCACCTTCGGTATGTCAAATTTTTATTTCTGTAAAGTACAATATCAGATTTGTAATAATTTAACTGCTGTAGGCCTAAGAGTTACAATATGTGCAATTTGCTTTGTTTTGTTATTCCAGATTTGGAGAATTTGGCTGCAGAGGTGTTTTTAGTGGTTAGAAGCCGGACGCTGTGGCCGAGCTGTTCTAGGCGCTTTAGTCCGGAACCGCGCAGCTACTACGGTCGCAGGTTCGAATCCTGCCTCGGGCATGGTTGTGTGATGTTCTTAGTTTAGTTAAGTTTAAGTAGTTCTAAGTTCTAGGGGACTGATGACCTCAGATGTTAAGTCCCATAGTGCTCAGAGCCATTTGAACCATTGTTAGTGCTTAGATTTTTCTGTACTGTGTCATTTGCGCGGAATGATATTTGTAGGCCGCGCGGTCGAAGGCGCCGCCCGAGGTTCGAGTCCTCCCTCGGGCATGGGTGTGTGTGTTGTTCTTAGCATAAGTTAGCTTAAGATAGTTTAAGTAGTGTGGCGTTCGCTGTGTTATTCAGGGGTTGGTATTTAACTAATTTGTAAATGGAAATGATAATCTTATTTTATTACATTGAGTAATTACTAAATAATTTTTCTCCCGGCTAAAGATTTGATCAAGTTGCTAAAGAACTCCAAGTTAACGTCGTGTTAAAGTGTTGTCTGTAAGTTGTGTAAGTGTCACTAAATCACAGTTCATACAACGGATTCTATACAACTATGGATTATGATGGAAACAGTTATCTTCAGCAAAATGATCATTAAAACCACCGAATATCAGCCGCGCACAACACTGACGTATGTTACCTGAAACAATATTCTTCGCAACTCGTGCGTAATTAATTTCGACTTCATACATCAGCTAGAAAAGTTTGTTATAACGTTCGTGCTATGAGCACTGTTTTTTAAGAACCAATCTGATTCGAATCATTTTCATTAAAATGAGTTCGGGACCACCGGTGCACATTTATTTTTACACATTTGTATTACGTTCAGCATTTATGTCTGCAGAGTTGCGTAATTTGAATTTGCCGCTGTGGTAATTGAGAAGATGGCGGCAGACGATTGATAGAGACTTTCTATTGTTAGAGCAAATAAGTATTTTAAATGCTTGTTGAACTTTATAGAAACTCTACTTTCGTATTGTGCACTATTTAGACTTCATCAAGCAAACATTTGATTTGTTTCTAAGGAAAACACAGACAAAAACGCGGTACAAATCGCTATCATCAATGGCTGCGCTCCTTCCAGCGGAAAGAAACAATTAACACAGATAATGCTTACTGAGAGAGGAATTAAAGTTACAAATAATTATTCACTCATGTTTATAATAATAATGAACTCTATTTTCAAGTAATAATTAACAAATAATTACAATTTCTTAACAGACCTTAGTTTGATATGCGTCTTGCATGCTGAACCTACAAAAGCCAACTAACAAAAGGTAAAAAAACAAAGGAAGACAAACGCAGATCATAAAAGGAATTTACAATTATCATTGGCTTTGTATGATAAACATCGATATGTCTAATTACATCATACAATATTATATAAATAATTAATTCACTATTTTTTCATATGCCGAATAGATAATGTTTATAACTGTTACAGGCATAATTTCCTCTCGTCGCACTGTAGCAAAAAATTTATCACGTGGATGTTACAGTAGTATGTAAGTCTAAGGACCGATGACCTCAGCAGTTTGGTCCCTTAGAAATTCACACACATTTGAATATTTGATACTTGTAGTACTTGTTTCTTCAGTATGTTTCCCGGCCCGTGGACGTTTTTGTTCCTGTATTAAAGTACGTGCCACGCTGTACTCTTTGTGTTCTTGGTTCTCTGTTGTGGCTGGTGATTGGTTCATTGTTTGTGCTCTTTTAATTTTGCTTTTTAATTTTTTTTGTTCAGTTTATTTATCATTTGTGTGTTGTACCTAATCTCTCTGGCTATTTGGTTGAAACTTGAGAGTTCATGTTCTTGGGGGTGGCTGGAGTTGATGTGAATGGTTGTACTTGTGGCTGTAGGTTTCCTGAAAATCCAAAAATTATGTTTGTTGTTGATTCTCTGTATGGTAATGTGTAAGAAATTAAGTTTCATTTCCTCTCCTGTCTCGATGGTGAATTTTATTTTTGGGTGAACTGTATTTATGTCACCGTGTAATTGTTTCATTTGGGTGTATGTTTCATCAGTCAAGCAAATTATGTCGTGTGCACTGTTTTCGAAGTATGGTTTCACTGAATCGCAAACAAGGAAGAACATCAAGAGGAGCTTGAAACTTTAGTAAAATGATTAGAATTATATAGCTACTACTACACAGATATTTCTTTTTTGCTGTACTTACGCCACTGTTGGCGCTGTGTATTCGCTGCTGGAGGCTGTTCCAAAGCGTGTGTGGCTGCTGCTGTTTTTTCAGCATCCAGCTCGAGCTGCATTTTCGCCATGTTAGCTGTAACAAGTAAAAGTATGAAATAAGTAATAAACCAACGATACAAAAACAAATTACACTACTACTAACATGAAATTTTCTGTTTTTTAACACTCACGTGGCAGCTCTAGTTGCAGACTTTCCACAGGAGGCACGACCTCGACAGGGAGAGTTCGCTGTGGCCCAGCCTCTTTCTCCTATCCCTGTCTACCCTCGCAATCCAGGATAAAATCCTGGAAGGAAAAGTAACTGAATTACCGATGAGAATTTTTTAACACACTAATTTTTTCCCCGATTTCAACACCATAACCACATATTTACAAAAACAAATTACTTACTTATGTGGCAGCTCATATTCTTCTTCTACAAGTCTACTTCGTTTGTCGCTAACGGTGCGGTGTTTGATGTCGCCGAAAGCGTCATGTTCAACAACAAACGGACGCACACGCTACTAAAAGAACGAACACACTCGCGAACTGACGCTGGCAGAATGAAACCCGGTGTGGAGGGGTTGGGTTTATACGGGCACAATGGTTTGGCGGAAACTAAGCAGGCAGGGCAGTTGATGGAAAGTCCTGAGCAGCATTTTCAGGAGCCAATAAGAGTGCATCATTCCATACCACCTACCGATGAATGCTGATCTGAGCGCGCAGGGCAAGTTGGTGCTGGTCTGCCCGGCCACAGTTTTCGCGTGCTCATGGGTCCGGCCAGGAAACGCCGCTTGCGAGCTGCGGCCGCTGACGGAGCGTCGCAACTTTGTGGGTCCCGAGTTACAATCGTGCCTTGAGCAGCAAACTACTGTGATAGTATATTTAACAATATTTTTTTACTTGACGTAGGATCGTCGTCAGAGTTTCGATGTAGTGTATTTGCGCTCATTTATTTTAGTTTCAATTTATAAACAATATGCCTGCGCATTGTATTTTTTCGAGTGTATTTTGCTGTAATGCATTTCCATTCCATGTGCACCTGGGAAGACAGAACAGCGTTTTGTGTGCGAGTCTATTTGAAACAAACTGTTTAAAACAACATTTTCAGATGTATTGAGGCGTTAAACACTTTACCTTATTTGTTTATGCACGCAAATATTCCAGAGACGTGGAGGAAGACTGAGAGGATTCACAAGTGTGTCGTCATCTTTTTTTAGAGTCTGTGTTCAAGTGAGATGGCATACACTGCAAAACTGAAGCAAAATACTGTGCAGTGATCTTTTTGAAAGTGTATTTAGAGACATATTCAACTGGATTTAGTAACTCCTGAAGCAGCTTGTGCTCAAAGGCAAGGGATTTTCCCACAAAAGAGTGCAAAGAGTCTCAGCGATGGTTTCACAAATGTGTCGCGATCTTTTTTTTTAGAGTGCATGTGCAAGTGCGGTGGTGGCATTCCTCAGAATAAAGCATGTAATTGCATCGAAATTGTTTAAATATTCTTGTGTCATATGCAAAGCTTTCACTCTGTCTCTCTTTGTCTAGCGGTGTATGTAGTTCTTGTCACTCTTCAGTTATGTATGTGACAGTATTCCGAACATTGCTTGAACACCAGATGTAATGAGTCCCGAAGCAGTTCATGATCAACGACAAAGGGTATCAGTGCATGGCGAATGGGAAGGAGGGAGGCTGCGGGTATTTCCAACGCGACAGGAAGTACTCAGCCGTCCCCACGGCTACCACGTGGTGGTGCCGTGGACTCCAAAACTTTAGGGTGAACGTCTTGCCTTTTGCGCTTTGGATGACTGACTGGACTTTTATCGAATGTTCTACAGCTACAGCACACCCACATATCAGCATGAGTTGTGAAGTATAACTTTGCCCCATCCTGCTGCATCCACATTATTTGAAGAAGTGTATTTGTCTTCACCAAATATCATTGCTTTCCAGAAATATTTCAGTTGGCTATGGATGCAGTCCTCAGCTGCATGATTACGGCTGATATACCTGTTAAACTCCTCTTTCTCCAGCAAAGACATCTGTTGTACATTGAACACAGTAAACAATAACGACCATTCACCCAGTCCACTAGCTAGACATAAACCAAGTTCTTTTCCCATCATTTTCCCCAGACCGTCATCTTGGACTACGTCACAGAAGGGGAGGGGGAGGGGAATGCCGACAGCACCCTCTGGTGGTGGTGTTGTGCACTAGATCAGTTGGACTCTGGACCTCAAGGTGAACACACTGTATGGAGCTACTGCATATGAAAACTCAAATTTGTTAAATAAACAATCCATACAGTGTAAAGACTTACATCTATCCTATGCAGCACCCCAGCACAGACTGTGTCCTTTGCCCTCCGATTTCCAGATGGCAGAGGGAAGGGAAGCGAGGAGGGGCTTGTTTAAATAAACAATGCATACAAAATGAAGACTTATGTTCATCTTATCTGACAGCCCAGCACAGACTGAGTCTTTTTCCCACCAATTTACCAATGGTGAAGAGGAGGGGGAGGGGAGGCAGGAGTTAGCTCAGTGGAGGTAGCCCAATTGACCTTTTTTTCTACCATGACTACACTGCAATGTTTTCACGTCTGTAGCCGCCATCTTGGATCAGCCAACTTGAATAAATTTGGAAACAATGCAGATTAGGGTGACATATGCTTTGCCCTACTACTCTCAGGACCATGTTCAACGAGCTCGAACAGCTCATCATGCAGATTCCGCAGCTTATTGTAGCTGGAGTGTAACCAGCCACCCAGGCCAACACCACAGCAGCAGCTACAACGCCCAGACATGGCTAATACTCCAGTCCTGAGCCTCACCATTTGCGTGTGTAATGAAAACCGTATAAGGACACACGCAGTCGAGGTTCGGCAGTTCCTGTGGGATGAGACTGTGGCCGGCTGGGGTGGTCGAGCGGTTCTAGGCGCCTCAGTCTGGAAGCGCGCGACCGCTACGGTCACAGGTTCGAATCCTGCCTCGGGAATGGATGTGTGTGACACCCTTAGATTAGTTAGGTTTAAGTAGCTCTAAGTTCTAGGGGACTGATGACCTCAGAAGTTAAGTCCCACAGTGCTCAGAGCCACTTGATTTGATGAGGCTGTGGGCGTCTTTCTGGTCACTGAAACGTGACTCAATCCTGGAGTAAACGTGCGTGCACCAAACTTCCAGTGTTACTGCACAGACAGGGAAATGGAGGGTGGCGGGATGGCGGTGCACGTGAGAACATCGCTGCGTCAACTCTCAGCACAGTTTTCCAATAAGTCTACACTGAAAGCAACAGCCGTCGCCGTCAGCACTTCTGTGAGCCAAGTGACTGCTGTATACTGTCAGCCGAAATATCTCCTGCAACCGAGAGACTTCAGCGCTATACTGTTCATTTGGGGCAACATATTTATTGGCGGCGACTTCAACACCAAACATTCGGTGTGGAACTCACGAGTGACCACCACCAGCAGCAGACTGCTGGTGCTGTGGATATAGTGTGTCATGACCGTCATTCCTGATATACCTGGTTTTTCTGTCAAAAGCCTCTATTATGCCTGGTGGAAAACTGACGGTAGTAATTGGCTACCAGTGTTCATGGGCAACAGGGAAAAAGGATATGCGATAGAAGACATCTCAGAAAAAAAGTATCCACATCACGGTTTTCCAGATGTCTTGGACGTAGCGATCATCAAGGTGGTCGCATACGACGCTGTCACGACCACACATGTGGATCTATCGTCATATGATCTGCCATTGGTCTTTGACCTGGTCACAGATGGGGTGGCGCCACCAGTGGGTCGCAAGAAGTCTCACCATACCAACTGGACGCGACAGTCACCATCATGCCAGACCCAGATGATGAAGGCACAGACGCAACCCTCGCCGTGTTTATGCAGTACTCATTGGAAGCAGCGGAGGAGGCCGTGCTGCACAGAAGACGAAAGCAAACGGATTACTCCCGAGAGCTTTCTCCCTGACAAAATACAGGCTATATGAGACAAAAACTAGGTGTATCCACAATGGCAGGTCACGAGACGACAGGCAATCAAGAACCTGCTAAGCAGACTGCAGTCATAAATCATCGAAATCGAGGCTAGGCTGGGAAAATTAGGAAACTAACGTCAATACTTCATGAACGACAGATAACGCTTAGTAAAACCAAGTCCAGTTATAAAGTACTACAAAGCTTATTCATTGTACAGTTGTTATGCCTCCAAACACCCTATATACAACTATACAAAGGCCGAGCACTATGGCTTACATGGTAAAGCAGGGATGTGGCTCGAATCATATCTAGGTGATAGAAGGCAGAAGGTAGTATTGAATAAGTCTGCACTGGCACCCACCTGCTCTGACTGTGGCACAGTAAAATGTGGAGTATCACAGAGCTCGGTGCTTGGTCCCTTACTTTTCCTATTCTTTATCAATGATCTGCCATGGTGTATGACACAAAAAGGACACTTCACCCTATTTGCAGATGAAACAACCATTATGATAGAGAAATACCCAAATTCAGTCTATAGAACGCTGCGATACTATATTCAAAGAAGCTCTAGATTGGTTCACTTCTAATGGTCTGTCTCTCTCAATATTAAGAAGACTCAGTTCATATTTTTATACGAATTTTCCATAGTAATGACGAGAATCAAAAAACCATTCGCACTTTATTATTTAGGGAGCACTATCACCCTGCCACTGACTCCTTTGCTTATAAAAGCAGTAATGATTTAATTTTTAAAGACAAAGAGTGACTTTTACTTTTTTTTTAATTGTGCATTTGCCATTGCTATGTAGTTTCCATGCAACGTAGAGTGACATTTAAATCTACAAAATTTATAATATCCTACCACAAAAACCTTAGATTTTTGAACCAAGATTTTCCTGCCAGAACGTATCAGAACTATAGAATTGTCAGACAGATGATGGCAAGTGCCAGCAAAGGTACTTTGACACGATACCACTACTCGTTAATGTTTGATACATTTAGACTGTCTTTCATAATGTTAAAAAACCACATATTCGCCTTTTTATTCCCGGTAGAGTAATATTGTTAAGACTTTAGCCCAGTGCTACTACTGTTCAGTGTCATCTATAAACAAATGCTTTGCGACGTGGGATATTCCACACACATGCGAGTCACAGTTCTCTGGTATTGAGAAAGAAAACTACAATATTCAAAATCCAGTTGAAGCATATCTGAAAGAGCCGAATTGTACATGACGAATCACATTGTACTGAACTAATATCTCGACTCGAGGGAACCAGACTCAAAGTGAAGTTTGTCATTACTTTATCACATTGTCTACACGTAAAGCGCCTTAGCACATCAATTACTCACTGTCTCAGGAAGACAACAATAGCAATTGTGGGAGTTCGTGTTGCTACACCCATATGCCAGAATCCTGCACAATTCTCACGTTAGTAATACTGCACTGCCGTATACATATAACAGATGCACTTAGAAAACACAATATACAGAGGAAGTAATCAGAATTTACAACAGTAGTTGCGGCACTTTAACACATTGGAAACCGGCCTCTTAGAAGAATATCGGGCCTAGGAAACGTTACTGGCAAATATGTAATTGATTTATATTCAGGAGTAATACACTCCTGGAAATTGAAATAAGAACACCGTGAATTCATTGTCCCAGGAAGGGGAAACTTTATTGACACATTCCTGGGGTCAGATACATCACATGATCACACTGACAGAACCACAGGCACATAGACACAGGCAACAGAGCATGCACAATGTCGGCACTAGTACAGTGTATATCCACCTTTCGCAGCAATGCAGGCTGCTATTCTCCCATGGAGACGATCGTAGAGATGCTGGATGTAGTCCTGTGGAACGGCTTGCCACGCCATTTCCACCTGGCGCCTCAGTTGGACCAGCGTTCGTGCTGGACGTGCAGACCGCGTGAGACGACGCTTCATCCAGTCCCAAACATGCTCAATGGGGGACAGATCCGGAGATCTTGCTGGCCAGGGTAGTTGACTTACACCTTCTAGAGCACGTTGGGTGGCACGGGATACATGCGGACGTGCATTGTCCTGTTGGAACAGCAAGTTCCCTTGCCGGTCTAGGAATGGTAGAACGATGGGTTCGATGACGGTTTGGATGTACCGTGCACTATTCAGTGTCCCCTCGACGATCACCAGTGGTGTACGCCCAGTGTAGGAGATCGCTCCCCACACCATGATGCCGGGTGTTGGCCCTGTGTACTCGGTCGTATGCAGTCCTGATTGTGGCGCTCACCTGCACGGCGCCAAACACGCATACGACCATCATTGGCACCAAGGCAGAAGCGACTCTCATCGCTGAAGACGACACGTCTCCATTCGTCCCTCCATTCACGCCTGTCGCGACACCACTGGAGGCGGGCTGCACGATGTTGGGGCGTGAGCGGAAGACGGCCTAACGGTGTGCGGGACCGTAGCCCAGCTTCATGGAGACGGTTGCGAATGGTTCTCGCCGATACCCCAGGAGCAACAGTGTCCCTAATTTGCTGGGAAGTGGCGGTGCGGTCCCCTACGGCACTGCGTAGGATCCTACGGTCTTGGCGTGCATCCGTGCGTCGCTGCGGTCCGGTCCCAGGTCGACGGGCACGTGCACCTCCCGCCGACCACTGGCGACAACATCGATGTACTGTGGAGACCTCACGCCCCACGTGTTGAGCAATTCGGCGGTACGTCCACCCGGCCTCCCGCATGCCCACTATACGCCCTCGCTCAAAGTCCGTCAACTGCACATACGGTTCACGTCCACGCTGTCGCGGCATGCTACCAGTGTTAAAGACTGCGATGGAGCTCCGTATGCCACGGCAAACTGGCTGACACTGACGGCGGCGGTGCACAAATGCTGCGCAGCTAGCGCCATTCGACGGCCAACACCGCGGTTCCTGGTGTGTCCGCTGTGCCGTGCGTGTGATCATTGCTTGTACAGCCCTCTCGCAGTGTCCGGAGCAAGTATGGTGGGCCTGACACACCGGTGTCAATGTGTTCTTTTTTCCATTTCCAGGAGTGTAGATACTAAAAATACCAAGGCTCAAGATCAATTTTTTATATTTACTTTAGTTCTTAGATAGCCAACAAAATTTAAAATAATGATGACAGGAAGTATGACTATGCTTTAAAAAAGTCTGAGGTGGGTTATTGAGCAATTTCTTCCTCTTGATCTTCCAAAATAACTTCGTCACTTATCAAACAAGGCATATTTGTAATAACAGCAAACTGCGGGACCTAACGAGTAAACGCGCGATATTCCGTCAATGCGATCATATTGGCTCAATCATTTGCGGCAGTAGCTGTTACATCCATTTCTCCATTACTGTTGACTTCGAAATAATCCTGGAAATCGACAACAGAAGGCAGCGCTAGCGAGGGACGGGTAGCGAGACGTCCGTACATTGTTCACATACAAAGTGAGTGCAGTTTTTGAGCGACAGTTGGCTCGTGTACCGGGTACAGTTTTTGAGCGACAGTTGGCTCGTGTACCGGGTACGACCTAAACTCGGGAGCGGTATTTTTACACAAAGTTGTGGCCCAAGCTATGCTCACGCTTGGTCTAAAAATGTTAATGTAAACACTGTATGTAGTAGCAGTGTCACATGTATTTTGCATTCGCAATCGTATGTATTGTGATAAATAGTAATACAGACAATTTCATTTTGGGTGTGAGATCGAATTTTGTCGTTCGCAGTGAGAGATTTGTAATCAAACATGTTGTGAAAAGAAACTCTTGTGGCGTCTCGTATACATACTGTACTGCTTCTCTGTATTGTAATATCACTTGCGTATTATGACAAGCTACCTGCCTGTGTTCTGTATACGCTATTAAAACATAGCCTCAGAGTCTTTTCGTATGAGAGATGTCACTTGCAAGTGAACTTTATGTCCCGCACAGGCAACTATACAGAACTACCTAAGTAAAAGAAAAGGTAATTCCAACCAGCAATTACCGTCAGAAGTTACACAAGTATGGGGCCACCGAAATGTATAATGATGTGCTGGAATTCTGTTGTAACGTAATGATGTATCCAGCTATTTGCTATAAGATTGTTCGACGTTTATATGTAATTGAGAATACTATTTATAATCCAGTACCTGCCACTGTGTGGGGCAGTTTATTACGGTGTTGCTGTAAAATGGCGAAATGTCAAGTAGTCTCCACTGGGTGCTAGCATTTTCATAAGAAGGTGACGAAATTGTTTTTAAAGCAAAATTATTATTATTTTACTCAAGTATAGAGGTCACTATAACGAATGGATGACTTTGATATCAGTTTTAGCTTAACTAAGAACACAGACACTATAGACGTGGGAACAACATCCTGATTAATAGGGCCTATACAAAAGTGTAACAGAAATGCTCAGGGAATTAAATTCCCTGGAAGAATGACAACATAGTTCTCATGAAACTGTGTTGGATAAAGGGGTGTGAACACCAGAATGGGAGAAAGTCATCGCCAACCATCCAGAACGAAATGATCATACACAGTATAGTGTGTACGTACTGTGAATTTTACTACAAAATTTATGAAATTTTTTCCTCTACACTTTCAATAGTATTGTGCATATTTACCCAGTGAAATCTTTACACTCGGTATTATTAATGTTTATATATTTGCAAATCATCATGAAAAGAAATTTCTAAGAGACATGTCTTGTGGTATAGATTCTTACAGTTTCATCCAGAACATGGCTGTCGTCAAGCATATTCTTTCCTCTCTCCATCAGCTGTCAAATTTCCAGTATTCTACAGGGCTTTTCTCTGATATCACAGTCAAAGTAGGTCATCCGTGCAAAGTATAGAAACCAAGATGGACACTTGTAAAAATCCAAGATCCTAAGAATGTTTAAAATCCAAGATACCCATCCAAGACGATGGTCAATTGAACAGTCGTCTGATGCGTCCATAGCATAGTCATCTGATGTGACAATCCAAGATGGTGATCCAGACATCAGTGATGTTATCAGAATGCAAGATGGCGACCCATTATGGCTGACTTAGGGATATAGATATGTTTAAAATCCAATATAGTCATCGATGTCGGTTCAGAACACAGTCATCTGAAATGGCAATCAGATATGACGATCCAGACCTTTGTGACAACATCGTAATACAAGATGGCGACCCGTGATGTAGGTATACTTAAGTATATGGATGCAGCCTGCAACATTGTCAGTCAAAAACAGGTGTTCCAATTTTAGTAGCACTGCAGTCACCTAACACCACACTCATCCACAGTGTCCAAGCTTACTAGCCATCATACAGATTTTACACTCATGCTCTGTACATTACAGTGGAAGGCTGATCATCACGAAGCATCATTAGAGATCTCTTACTTCTGGACAGAAAAAAGTTTGGCTTGCATGGTCAAATGTAAGTTTTACCCATTTCCTCTCTCTCTCAATGTTTATTATTACTAATTGTGTATGTGTTTTCTTCATTGTCATTCATTATTTGTCCTTCCATGCAATGGCTCCTGGATGCATTGGAGCAAAAATCAGTTCAACACGCAGACAGACTACTTGATGCAGCATCTGGTGCGTTGGATGAGGACACAACTGTTTCCAGATTTTGAGTTTCTGCTATGCAAATGTCTGCAAAAATCATGGATCCAACGGCATTGCGTAGTTACACCTGATACATTGGAGCAGAAAGCGAGTCTGGATGCAGAATTGTTTTCATACTTTGAGTTTAGACTATATCCAGTGTCTGTACCACTCGTCGAGCCACAGCTTAGTCATTTCAGAATTCTGCTGTTCACCACTACTTATCAACTGACTGTCAGTAAATTGAAATGTGTAAATGTAGACATAGCAGCGGATAGTGACTTTGAAGTAATAACAGAAGTCAAGAAGGTTCAATATAATGCCAATGTGTAGTTTACTTGGATGGAGTGAACTGGCTATGTAGCATGATAAAATTCATTCGTGGTCTGATGATGCAGAGTGTGACTTGTCTCACTTTCCTCCAGATGTCTATATCTTTAGCAAGAAGGCATCAATCATTGATGTATACGGAGTTCTGACGCTGAAATTAACATCTGGAGATGCTTTGTAGTGCATTTATGTATGTCATTCAAGTGTTGTGGACTTGCACGTTTATCCAACGCAGTGTGAACAGCAAAAGACAGGCTGAGTTGTTGGTGACCGTTAAGTCAAGGCACTATTAGATGACGATGTGAGATGTGAGTATGGCCATAGTGTCATGAGGATGAGTTAGATCAACTTGTAAATGCATATATTTGTGCAGGGTGAATTTAGGGCGCATAAAAAAACAGTTACTTGGAAAGTTTTGCACTGGGGTCATTGTAGGAAAAAATAATGATATTATTTTAATGATGTTGGTTTATTTTCCACAGTAGAGAAAGTAGAAGAAAATGCATGTTAACAGTCAGATCGTTTTTTTTTTACATGCTTTATTCAATATGCTGGGGGTTTAGTGCAGTGAAACACAGTTTAGAGAGAGACAGAGAGAAAGAGAGAATCTGTTATTGTTGGGAAGACTGACTCCCCAGCAAATGAACTGTTAAGTCTTGTTAAGTAGTGTTTATACATTGTTAATACACGTTTTCTTCTACATTCTTAACTGTGGAAAATAAACCACTATCATTAAAATAGTATCATTCTTTTTTGATAAAGGCATTGACATCGTTTGTCATAGATGACGAATTTAACTACTACAATAAATTGCTATATTATAAACCATAGTGGTCCCACTTTATTCACCAACACAAATGTTACTCATTACAAATTTCCCACTCCTTCTTGGTAGCAAATTTTACACAGGAGAGCATTGTCAAAAGTCCTCACAAACACAAGCTGTTCTGATACTGCTTTTGAATAAGAACTTTGTCTGCTTTTTGAAGATTTGATAGAAGTTTAATATTAGTTGCATCCTTTGCAGTAATTATTGCATCTTTGTTCCGACATATATTATCTACAAAATCTTTACCCTTTACAAGAATCACGAACAAAAACTTGGAAGAGCATAGAATATTTTCAACCCATGGACTGTGTATTTTGTCCCAACGTTTGAAGCCTCTACCACAATGGAAACACACAGTTTCATCTCCATTACCAACTTCACTTAGTTTGCTCGGACACTGCTTAATAGCTAACGACCAACCATCAAAGGATACTGGGCTGACCTCATATGTTCTATAATTAGTGTGAGATAACGCAATGTAGATGATGATAACTCATACATCATGTGTTAAGCTGCACAAAGACATTATTTTGGCAGATGAAAGGACATGCATTTTCATACTGTACAGGCTACAAGTATCATTTGAAAAGAGTTTGAC
The DNA here is from genome assembly GCF_023864275.1 of Schistocerca cancellata. Classification (NCBI taxonomy): domain Eukaryota; kingdom Metazoa; phylum Arthropoda; class Insecta; order Orthoptera; family Acrididae; genus Schistocerca; species Schistocerca cancellata. The sequence goes on from NC_064626.1 coordinate 430,069,644, forward strand.
ACATCATACTCTTTTGTCAGCAGTCTCTTGATGTATTTCATCATGTTACACACATGATCCCATCCCATTTGAGTAAGCTGCACTTTGGCTCTACATTGTACATTCTTGATTTCTATTATTACTTCAAAGTCACTCTCTGGTGCTATGCCGTTGCTTACATGTTTCGATCCACTGGCAGTTAATTGAAAAACAGTGGTCAACAGCAGCATTCTGAAGTAATTTGCTGCACCTCAACGAGTGTTGCAGTTATTGGATGTAGTGGAAACTCAAAGTATGGAAACAGTTCTGCATCCAGACTTGACTTCCGCTCCAATGCATCAGTTACACTATGCAATGCTGTTGGTTCTATGGCTGGTGCAGACGGTTGGGCACAGCGAAAACTCAGATTCTGGAAACAATTGGGACTCCTCCTCTGTTATATCAGGTGTTGCATCATGTAGCCTGTCTCTATGCTCAGTTTATATGTGGTCTAACGCAACTAGGACCCATTCCACTCAAGGAAGAATAATAAATGAAAATCAAGAAAACACATAAACAATGAATAATAATAAACATTGAGTGAGAGGAAATGGTTAAAAATTACGTTTGATCATGCCAGCCAGTTTTTTTCTGTCTGGAAGTGACAGATCCCTAATGACGATTCTTGATGATCAGCCTTCGACTATAGCGTACAGGCATGAGTACTAGCTTCATGTGATGGTTAGCGAGCTGGGACCACGTGAATGAAGGTGGGAGTAGGCGACTACAGTGACATTGCAATTGGAACAAATGGTTTCGACTGGTAACGTTTTAAGCTGCATCCATGTGCCTAGGTCGGACATCATGGGTATTCTGATGTCATCACTGATGTCCTGTATCGCCAACTTGGATTGCGCTTTGGTCCACCATCTTGTATGGTTGTGTTGGATTTTAAACTTGGTCCACCATCCCGTATGGCTGTGCTGGATTTTAAACTTAACGAGCATCTTGGATTTTTACAGATGTCCATCTTAGTTCCTGTTCTTAGTATAGATGATCTACTTTCACTGTGACGACAAGGACAAATCCTATAGAATATTGGAAAACTGACAACTGATGGGAATTGGTGAAAGAATATACTCAACAATAACCATCTGCTGGTTGAAACTAGGAGCATCTGTATTGCAATATCTATGTCTTAGACACTTCGTTTCATGGCCATGCATATCCATATTGATATTAACCGATTTTGAGAGTTCTCTGTGCGCAATACCACTGCAGATGCAGAGGAAAAAAATCATAAATTTGTAGTAAAATTCACTGTATATATAAGCTATACTGTGTATGACTGTTTCTTTCTGGGTGGTGCAGTCACATCTACTGGCAATTTTTGCCTTACATTCTGATGTTTATAAACCTTTACCCAACACAGTTTCGCAAGGACTATGTTGTCATTCTTCCACGAAATTCCATTTAAATGCTCTAAGCATTTCTGTTCACTTTCGTATGGGCTTATTGTCCACAATCTTACGCCCATATCTAAATTGTCTGTATTATTAATCAGAAACTCTCCTTAGTTCAGCTGAAACCGATATCAAAGTCATCCATGCATTGTAGCGACCTCTATACTTGTGTAAAAAAAAGGGCAGTACTGTTTTGTGGTCTCCTGCTGAAAATAGCTCGCAAAGTGGAGACTGTATAACATATCGCCATTTTACAGCAAAATTGCAACGTACTCTGTGTCACATAGCAAATCACAAATAGTATTCTCAGTTACGTAGAAGCATCAAACAAACCTATAAGAAATTGCTCCATACATCACCATGTTGCAACAGAATTGTAGCACATCACCATACGTTATAGGGGCCCCATGCCAGGGTAACTTCCAGTGTTAACAGTTTGTTGATATTACATTTCCTTTCACTTCATTTTACACGGCTTTTACAGCTGGGAGCGCTGTAGTCAACTTTCAGCTGTGAAGTGCCAACAACTGCAGGTAGCAACTACAGTTTTCTACATAGCTGCGACAACGTAGTGTTACCATAGTGACATATACGAAATCACTTTATGTGACTGTTTGAGACAGACACACGAAGCAGCCACATCAAGCCCACTGCAAGTGTCAGGGTCTTCTTTAGCCAACTCTAATGTAGCTAAATAAGATCTTATACAATGATTATGATGAGATGCCAGGTACTTGATCTCTTGGTTGGTGGTTGATTTGGGGGAGGGAACCAAACAGTGAGGTCATCAGTCCCACCGGATTAGGCAAGCACGGGGAAAGAACCGGCCGTGCCCTTTCAAAGGAACCATCCCGGCATTTGCCTGAATATGTTTAGGGAGATAATGGAAAACTTAAACCAGGATGGCCGGACGTGGGTTTGAACCGTTGTCTTCCCGAATGCGAGTGCAGTGTGCTAACCACTGCGCCATCTCGCTCGGTCTACTTTATCTCTGATGTGGACTGAAGAGTAGATGAACCTGACATACAGTCTGGTTGTTACGTGACTAGGCACTTGACTTTTCTGGACACAACCATCCTAACTGAGCATATGAAGCACTGACAAAATCAGGCAGATGAATGTAATGCAGATGTAACACAACTCGTTAGATTTAATCCTCTCGCGCGGTGTAGGATTGTATTGTACTAACGGTCATCTGGAAGAAAGTAATCTGATAAGTTATAGTTTCTTATCCTGTGGGAATATGTTTCGAACCTTCTTGAGGGAACAGAGGCAAGTGGATGTCTTCTGGAGTTGGTGACAGTATTTGCAGCACAGTTGACATGCTCCTCAAAAGCTACATCCAAGTTCTCCACAGTTTTCTGGTATGGCATTGGGATATTCTGAGAAGAACTGGAGACGTTTGTTTGTGGAATTCAGAACTAATTAGTTTCTAATGACATTCTAAAATTTCATAGGACATGTTTCAGTTTAGCTCAAGTCCTAAGTTTGGAGACCATCTGATCAGTGAAGACAGATCGTCGTTTATCTGTACTATGACAGTATTAACATATTTGTGTGTAGTACTTACGCAAAGCTGGAGGTCGTCGGCACACAAATGATTTTGACAGGAAGACTGAACGGACGAGATGTCACTGGCAGTCGTTGGCCCACAAATGAACTTTGTGACACTTATTAGGGAACATGCTTCCAGGACGACATTTGGCTTTTTGTTTCTCAAATTGCTTTCAGACCATTTCAGAGCACTATCTCAAAATAAAAGCTGTTACATCTCCCTGAGCAGTATGTCAAAGTTGGTAGGACAGTATCATGTTTTTCTGAAATCTAATAGTGTCAATTCTGTGGCCTCCGAGGGTGGGAGGCATGTTTGAAGTTATCACTTATGGCAATTAGTGCAATGTTAATGATGTGGCGTTTCCAGAAGATAGAAATAGGAAACTGTTTCTGTCTTTGCTAAACTCAACCTACGGTGATTCTTCCACAGAACTGGTACGGCTTCTATTGCAAGAGAACGAGTGTAATAATTCTGGCCTTACGAAGGTATTGCTTTAACCCATTATGAATATTTCTGTATTCTTCGTAGCGTCCAGGCATGGGATTTGACTTGAAACGTGTGTCAGCAGTATTTCTAATCTTCAACATTCGACATAATTCAGGAGTTTATCTTACTCAGATTGGACGTATAGATGATTGTCGTGGAGGAGCGTGAGAAATAATTCATTAATTTTACCATTGTGGGCTTACTCATTGTTAGGTGCCTCTGAGTTTCTGTGCAGTCTGCTTTTAGACCGTCACGGTCTATACATTTAATGTTCCTACAAGTCATGGGACGCAATTTGGGCTTTGGGGGCTGATAGCGAAAGACAACGAATATTACGTCATGCGCTCAGAACTCTGGAACTGAAGTCTGACTAATAACGGCTTAATTTGTCTATCTTTTTTGTTGTGATTACAATGTGTGATTGTGTGCAGTATGATGTGTTAGTTGTAATGGATGAACACTGATGTTGTTTGTTGTGGGGGAGTGTCCCTCAATAAGTCTATGTTCATATCTCCCAATACGATCAAGTACTCATAATGACACCAAAGCCAATGTAATTCCAGTTGGAAGGATGTCAGTGCACTGATTTTTGGAAGGTTGTATAGACACCAAATACGCTCTTTCAGCTCTATAGACTTATTTCTATGATCATCAAGTCAGTCCATCTTTCTTCATTAGAGTTCAAAGTGTATAAGACTTTGGGTTTGAAATCAGATCGTGTGTACACGCTTACAACTCTAATCACTCTTCTCTGACACCCCAACCATAAGAAATCTACATCCCAGAAGAAGAAAAGGTGCAGAAGTTATGACAGCTTTATTCAAGTTTCAGACAACATGCTGAGTGCAGGTTTATTTGATGGAAAACAAGGCATAGTTCTTTATAATGTGCAGACAAGATTGAACATCTCAATGCACCATTAATGTACATACTTTGGGCCTCTTTGACAATCGGAAAGTTTTCGGTTGCACAACTGATTGTGGGTGAAAATTCACCTTTATGGCAATATAATGATGACGTAATATTATTATTCAGCCCTCTAAAGATACTCGTCAACAGAACCGGCACTTCAGAAAGTAGGTTAAGTCAGCTGTCAAAATATTACATATAAAAATGAAACCTCGACCTCAGAGCATTCCATCTGACGTTAGAGAACTCGCAAGACTAATGTTCGTCATTTATTTGGGATAAAATTAACGACCGTTGTCTAGCGGTGTCGCTGCTCAAGAAAATGCTCTGTAGTGCTAAAGAGGTGTTAAGTCTTTCTGCCTTGCATTACACTGCAGTTATGGCAGCTTTAATATGTGCGATTTGGCTACCGCACTTGCCCCTGCGGTTGAGTTACGTTGTTTACTTAGCATGGTCTAGACTGCTATCACACTATAATAGCAGTGTAGCGATATAGTGGCGGCAATTAAGTTTCGCCGAGTGAAATTGGCGACAGTCGCTCGATTTAATCGTTGGTCACGCGACTGAACTGCGTTTCTAAATCACTGTGACATTGCTTGAACAAGTTGCGAAATGGATTCTGACGGGAGAGTGCTGCTTTTTTACTTTGTTACTGAAAAGAAAATGCAGATTTCAAGACGGTAATTCGTGGTGACACACACATTCAAGGGATGACGATTAAACTTTATAATTACCTAGATTTAAAAAATGAAGCAGTAGAGGCTAAAAATTAATTCAAAAACTTTTTATATTTAATGAGTTTGCAAATTTGCATGTCAGTTTTATATGTGATGTGAAGATGGCCGAAACATGATAAACCGATAACAATCGTACATAGGTATACAAGTATTTTTCCCTGAGGTCTGCTGGATATCTAATCACATTGAAAGGTTATTACTTATTGCTAAGATGGCGATTACCGTTAAAGAAGTCTTTGTACGAACCTAAACCCTTTCATGTACAGGAACACACTTGCACAGTGAAAGCTGTAAAAAGATGCCAGTGCCTGGTAACGTAATGTTTCAGAATGGTCCTTCCACAACGTCCCTTTAGAAATGGACATCTTTCCACAGATAAGTGCCATCCATATTTATACTACGAAGAATGGAAAAAATGGAAAAAAATATAGTAACTTTCGTATGTCAGGAACTGCTGAGAGAAATTATTACATTTTGTGTTGTTGGAAGCAACGGGTTAAATCCACAACCACAATTAACGTCACCTCAGGAACCTATTAAGGAACATTCAATATTAAGAATTAATAAAGAAAGAACAAACTAAGCTAATTATGCCTTCTCAAACTAAAACGGGGTGGTGTGTCCTGCTAAATCTAGCCAAGGGTTGAGAAACTCCAAACAAATAAAAGATTAGCTCAGAGAGGGAGAGAAGCTGCGTACTCGACAATCCTAATAAAAAAAATCTCGGTAAACTTAATTCGTCAAATTCGGATAAGCTTTTGATGATTACTTCCAGCATCGTCATCAGGGACTATGTCCGATTATTGTGAAACTGGCGAGGCTCCCACTTTATGCCAAAGGTCGGCATCTGATTTGTTGCGTTACGTCATGATAGCGGACTGCCCCCACATAACTGCTGCTACACTTACGAAGAATTTTATAAATCCATGTTACTTTCAGACTATTATCTTTAACAGGTCGCAACATTTCTTTAATTTTCTGAGAGGTCGAAATGTCGGGCCGAACCTTTGTCTTTTTGGACTCGAACTATGTTACTAGTTTTTGCACCATAGAATCGAAGCCGCGCTTTGTGTTGGTCCTCCTGTCTTTGTTGTACACATCACGTCTTTGTTTTCTGGACGTGTTGGCTTAATATTAGGGATGGAAGAACCGATCAGTGTAAGCCGATATTTTAGTTTTGAATAACCGGTATTTTTCGATATTTGTTTAACCTCTTTTATAACAGATGTTTTTTTATTTTTTACTGACAATAGAGTAAAAAACCGAAATATAAATTAGATAAAGCAGCAGTGTTAAAATTTTTCATTTTTAAATAAACCTTTTTCAAAATAGAAGTAATTTTTGATGGTATAATTTTCATTGCATTATTATAGAAAATTATAAAAGCGATTAGGTCTGTTTTAATAGTAATGCCGACAGAAACGAGCAACAAACGCATGTGTACCGTGTGTCGTGGCCAAAGGGACGCATGTGCGTGCAGTGTGCAAGACTCGCTCCCACCTAGTCTATATAGTAGTTTCTCTCTGTCGACACAGCACATCCGAGGGGTATGGCAGAATGGCAGCAACCCTAGTTTGGAAATATTATGAAGAAGGTAACTGCCACTCACCGCATAGTGGAAATGCCGAGTCATAGATATACAAGACGAAAAGACTGTCACACATGATTTGGAATGAGGGTGAGGACACCCTATCCGCATTCCTCGAGAACCTCAACAACTTCTCGCCCATTTGCTCCATCTGGTCCTCCTCAGCCCAACAAGGCATCTTCCTTGATGTTGACCTCCACCTCAAAGATTGCTACGTCAGTACCTTCATCCATACGAAACCTACCAATGCCCAGCAATACCTCCAATTTCACGGTGGCCACCCGTTCAATACCAAGAAGTGCTTCCATACAGTCTAGCCACCCAATCCCTCTTGATATTTACCAAGTGTGTCACTGAGATCTTCACAGACCAGAATTACCCCCTCTCCCCCAACCTTGTACAGAAACAGATCTCCTGTGTCTTATCTCTCCTCAATGGCAGCGAAGGCGGAGAAAATGGTCTTCGGTACGGCAGAGGTGGCGGAAGAGGCACCTTTTCTCTTTGGGTACAAAAAGAGTACAAGTAGCGACTGTACCCCAGAGGGGCGGCTGAAGACACCGTCTGACTCATAGTGAGGCTGGACATCCTACTGCCTATGTGGAAAGTAACAGGAAACTACCACATTACATTCCCAAGCAGTACATGGTATGTCTCTCCACGTGAAAGATTCTGGAGTTAAAACTTTCCCTCATTCGGATCTCTTGGAGGGGAACACATTGAGAGTAGACATATTTGAAAGGAAGAAAGGGACAGTGAAGGAATGAAAGATAAGGATTGGAACATGGAATGTGAGGACACTGTTGCAAGCAGGAAAGCTAGAGAATGCAAAACAGGAGATGAAAAGGAACAGATTAGATGCCCTCGGTTTGTGTGAAATGAGATGGGGAGTTAATGGGGAGAAACAAAGTAGAGACTATAAGCTCTTTCACTCAGTGGAAATCAAAAGTGGTGAAAACGGATTAGGAATACTGATGGGGCAAAAGCTGAAAAGTAAGGTAATGAAGGTACAACATATTGATAGAAGACGGATGATATGACTGAAGGGTAGTTCAAAAGATTTGGTGTTAATTCAGGTATATATGCCAACCAGCCAGCATAGAGATGAGGAAGTGGAAGAATATTATGAGAAAATACAAGAACTCATCGAGAAAGAAAGTAGAAATGCCTGCGTTATCATCATGGGGGACTGGAATGCAGTAGTGGGTGAAGGAAGAGATGAAGATACAGTAGGAAAATTTGGATTAGCAATAAGAAATGAGAGAGGTGAACGACTAATTAGTTTCTGTAAAGAAAATTCATTAGCAATGGGTAACACATTATTTGAACACCACAGAAGGAGACATTACACGTGGATATCAAATTTGAATAGGGAAAGGTATCAGTTGGGCTACGTCCTCATATAAAAAAGGCTTAGCTACTTTTTGAAGAATGCCAAAGCTTATCCAGGAGCGGATATAAATTCAGACCACAGCCTAGTAGTGGGATAAATACAAGTGAAGTTGAAAAATGTCTGGAGAGGTAAAGCAAAGGAAAGACTAAACATAGAAAGTCTCAAAGAAGTAGGAAAGGCATCAGATTTGGAGAACAGATTTATGGAAATGGCTCTGAGCACTATGGGACTTAATTTCTGAAGCCATCAGTCCCCTAGAACTTAGAACTACTTAAACCTAACTAACCTAAGGACATCACACACATCCATGCCCGAGGCAGGATTCGAACCTGCGACCGTAGCGGCCGCGCGGTTCCAGACTGTAGAGCCTAGAACCGCTCGTCCACTCCGGCTGGCATTTATGGAAGAATAGGAAAGAAGTAGTGTCGATGAAAGTGTTATTGCCAAATGGATAAAAATGAGGGAAGGATTCGTGGACTCTGCCAAAGAAGTACTAGAAATTAGAGTATCCCAAAGTACTAGGAAAGAATGGATAACAGAAAACATGTTGAAAAAGCAGGAATATTGGAGAAAGTGAAAAAATGTAGAAACTGAAGAAGGCAAAAAGGTAAAAAGAGGTACAGGAAACTCAATAATGAATTAAGAAGAGAAACTGAAGAAGCAAAGGAAAAATGGATGAAACAGAAATGCGACGAAATACAGAAAACAGAGAAAGAGGGAAAGTATGAAATGATGTATAGACTGGCTAGTGAGATAGTTTTTGAACGTAAGAGAAAGAGGAATAACATGGAAACAGAAAGAGCGGAAGGTACTCTAGCAGAAGAACCACATTAAATTCTGAACAGATGGCAAGAATATATCGAGTGTCTGTATAAGGGGGATGAAATAAAAAGCGAAATTAAGGTTGAAGAGGAGTACTATGTGCCAGAAGATGGAAAGGGATTGACCATCTTGGAAGCAGAAGTAGAAAAGGCGCTGAAGGAGATGAAGAATAGGAAGGCATGTGTAATTGATGATTTGCCAGCAGAACTGTTGAAGAGTCTGGGAAACAAGGCAAGAAAAGGAATAGTCTACCTCTGTCACGAGATATATGACAAAGGGGAATGGCCTGAGGACTTCCTTGCAACAGTTATGATACCAACAGAGAAAAGAGAAAGAACAAAAAATGTGAAGAGCATATGACCATCAGCATAATTTCTCATGCAGCTATAGTCTTGCTGAGAGTGTTGAATAGAAGGCTATGTGGCAAGGTGGATAGAGGGATTGCAGAGGAACAGTTCGGATTGAGAGGAGGAAAAGGATCAAGAGATGCTGGTGGCCTGTTAAGAAATATAGAGGAAAGATGTATGGAAAAAGGGAGAGAAATCTTTGCTGTTTTTATAGATTTAGAAAAGGCTTTTGACAGAGTTCAGTGGAACAAGCTGATGGATATTTTGAAGAGGAAAGGAGTAGATTGGAAAGAGAGACGACTGATACGGAATCTATATTTACACCAGAAAGTAAGGATAAGGATTGGAAATGAAATGTCAGAAGGAAGCAGCATTTGACGAGGTGCTAGACAAGGTTGTTGCCTTTCCCCACTGTTGTTTAACGCATACCTTGAAGAGAATATTGCGAAAGGCTTAGATGGGAAAAGAGGAAAATGTATTGGTGGAAAGAGAACAAAATGCATAAAATTTGCTGATGACATAGTATTAGTGGCAGAAAGTGAGAGGAGAGTGAATAACACGCTGAAAGATCGGAATGAAGCTTGTGTGGAATATGGGATGCAAATAAACGCAGCAAAAACAATGAGTATGATCATTGCTACAAGACGCACACTGTCCAGTTTTAAAATAGTACAATCTACCATTAGCCAAGTAAGTGCATTTAAATATCTTGGAACCACAATAACTGAAGACTTGAGATGTCACCAAGTGGTGAAAATTCGAATTGCCATAGCGAAGGATGCATTCACCAGAAAGAGGAGACTCTTAAGTGGAAAATTAGATAAAGGTCTAAGGAAAAGGCTTAGCAAATGTTTTGTCTGGACTGTGGCACTATATGGGGCAGAAACATGGACACTGAGAGGAGAGGGTGAAAAAAGGTTAGAAACATTTGAGATGTGGATGTGGAGTAGTATGGAGAGAATAAGGTGGATGGAAAGAGTCAGTGATGAAAGAGTATTGGAAAGGGTTGGTGAGAGAAGATGTCTGTTGAAGGTTATAAGAGAAAGGAAAAAGAACCGGTTGGGACATTTATTGAGATGAGAGTGCTTGCTAGCAGGTGCATTGGAAGGGTTTGTTTGTGGGAGATGACTGAGAAGAAGAAGGAGATACAAGATGATAGACGACATAAAGGGAAGAGGAAATTATACAGACCTGAAGAGGATGGCAGAAGACTGTACAGCCTTGAGAACTAGCATGTAAAATCCTGCCTTTTGGCAGAACACTAATAATGATGATTATCTCTCTAGTCACCTCCCACCTCACAAAGTCTCACCATCTGGTCACAGAGGAGCAGTCCCCTTGTGACTCAGTACTACCCAGGACTGGAACAAACGAATCACATTCTCTGCCAGGGTTTCGAGTACCTCTCATCATGTCCTGAAAGGAGGAATGTCCTACCCACTATCCTTCCACCCCTCCCACAGTGGTATTCCGCCACCCATCGAACCTACACAATATCCTCTTTCATCCCTGATTCATCCCTGCTCCCAATCCCTTGCCTCATGCATCATATTCCTGTAACAGACCTAGATGCAAGACCTGTCCCATTCATCCTCCTATCACCACCACCTACTCCAGTCCGATCATGAGCATCTCGTATCCTATCACAGGCAGGGCTGCCTGTGAAACCAGTCATGTGATCTACAAGCTAAGCTGCAGCCACTGTGTTGCATTCTACATGGGCGTGACAACCAACAAGCTGTCTGTCCGCATGAATTACTACTGACAAATTGTGGCTAGGCTGGACCACCCAGTTGCTGAGCATGCTGCCCAAACAATGTTCTTCATTTTAACGACTGCTTCACAGCTTGTGCCATCTGGATGCTTCCTACTAACACCAAAGTTTCTGAAATGTGTAAGTAGGAACCTTCCCTGCAATACACCCTATGTTTCTGAACCCTATTTCCCTCTGCCTTTATTAGTTATTGTGCTGTACCCACCTACCCCATTTCTTGTTTCCACCCCAGACTACACAGCTTTCCATTCCACTAATGGACTCACAATGTTCTTACTTCTATCCTTCCCTGTGCACCCCACCCCCTGCCCTCCATCTAATTTCGTGACTGCACCTAAGTCGCTGTGTGCTCACACAAGTAGCTCTTTACCGTCTCCCACCTCTACCCTGCTATCCCTCCTCCTCCCCACCCTAGCTTCCTTATCCCCACCACTTGGATTGCTTCTTCCATCATGCACAGTCTGGCCTCGGCATCCAGGGACTGTGGTCACGTGTGTGTGAGTTGCATTTGCGTGATTGTGTGTGTGTATGTTGTCTAGTTCGGATGATGGCCTTTTCGGCCCAAAGCTTATGGTTTGACAGTGTTTTTGTTGTGACTATCTGCGTCTTGGGATCTCTGCTATGTGCTGAACGGCAGTCTATCTTTTTCACAATATTCTCATTATTCCTTCCTGAACTTTTCATTGTCTAGTTTGGAAAAAATTTTATGAAGCGATGTAGCAATGAAACACAATGCTTCATTTGCTTTGAAAGTTTAAATATTTGTTTGCCTTTTACATGAAACAATAAAAGATGAAGGAAATTATGGTAACAGCAATAAATTAAAAAGTTAAGAGCAGTTCAATCATAGTACGCAATAAATACAATCAAAACAGGAAGTAACTGCCTGTGTTGCATAATATGACTTTATCTCCTTGTACCCCCTTGAAAATGGACAAATTAACATGAAAAATAGAGTTCTTCAACTTCAGTTTTCACCTTTTAGCACTGACTATTGTTAATGCCAAAATCTTGGTACGATCCCCGATTACAACATGATTTTTGAGGAGAGTTTCAATAAATTAGAATGAATAGCAGAACACTGGTGACTTTTTGTAGTATTCAAGCGTTTATTACTTTTCGATAAAAGCAGCGAACGGTGGATGGATTAAATTTCCTTTTATTTGGCTGTTTAATTTAATATTTTGATTCTACGTTTCCTGAATCTGAGAGAGTCAAAATTTTTCAAACTTTGTTCGATTTCCACGTTTGTTACAGAGAATAATGGGAATAAAAAACAGAAATTTGGTTATTTCATAAAATTGTTATTTTGAGCAGTTTTAACAGTCGGGTGAAACTGGGATGGAAAAAAACCGATATGATCGATACCAGTTGTTTCAGCGATAACCGCCTTCCCAACCTAATTCAAGGATTGAATACCCGTTCCTTCCGAGCACCATCGTCAGATGATTCATCTAGGAGACGAGGTGTTCCTTGACTGAAATAGTCCTCGTTCTGAGTATTAGGGTGTTCATCATAGATCTCTTCTGAGCTGGATGGTGAAAGCTACGCCCGCTGAGAAACGTGTCTGCATGTGTTTGTTTCCGATACACAGACTGCCCGAGTAGTCTATTGCTTTCCATTCGACTACGAAGCAGGATGGACAGAGGGGAGCACTATTCAGTATTCGTTCTTTGAAATCCTAAATAAAAAAATTGCTATGGTGCATACTGGGGCGAAGCTATGGCTATTCCATCAGTCATTTAATAATAACTACGTGGTTGTCAGAGTGTGTCGGAATAATTTTAGGATTTCGGGAGAGAACTGAGCGCCCATTTGTCTTAATGTTTCTTCTACTCGTACTTTCGTAAAATAGGGCGACCACATCGAGGCAGACCATGATTTCAGTTGACCTATCCTCATCTGCTTGATGAAATCTGGAAACATTTCCGAATTTTTAATCTGATGTCTAGAATTTTATAGCGACCTGTTATTAATCTTGGCCTTAGAGTGCTTGGGATTTTTTATATCCATTGTGGATGTGGTCACAGTTACATGGAAGTCTATGGACTATGGAACGTTGCCGACTGCCGTGTTGACCATCAGCGTCACCTGAAGTAGAGGAATTTAGAAAAATCAGCAGGGGCTGACCACAGCTTGTTAAATAAACACAAGCTTATATTTGAACATGCTACAAATCTGGCCCACGCATCGTAGTGCTAGGACTCCGTGATGAGAGAAGGAATGGAAATCATATTATTTGATAAAAACTCCAATGGGGACGCTGGCTCCGTACTTAGCAATGCATGGAAATGTGCACTTTACACATAAAGAGTGCAGAGGAAGACTTCTCGTACTTACCGCTCCATGCTAGTGATGACGTTGCAAGTGATGCTGGACAGAGAGTGCAAACATAACTTTATGGACGTAGAGTGCGCCATCTCAGTACGCGCCATTCCGTGATGTTATCATCCAGCCAATCAGATGCCGTCCTTGGGCATAATAGTGAGGGCCTCGCCAGTTTCACAACAGTCAAACATAGCCCCGGGCGACTATGACGGAGGCAGTCGTCAAAAGCTTGAAATTTTACCAGAATTTGATGCGGTAAGTTTACCAAGACCTTTTTATCAAAGGACTCCGTCGTGAAAGACTTCTATTTTCGTGAACTCTTGCGCAACCTCCTGTTCTATCTCTCGCATTCCATTATTCGTTTCTTCCCGGCGCTTTGACATTTGTTCCTGTTGTTTTACCATCTTCTGTAACTTTTTATCTGACCGCCATTTCATTTGTTTTCTTCTGGATATTCCAACAGTACATGAAGATTGCTTTGGCCACAAGGTGATTCTAACATCGGAGAAAGAGCTCTCTCGTTTAGGTGCTGTATCGCTGCAGTATGCCCCACAGGGAGGCGGAATGGTAGGCAACACAGAGAAGAGAGCGCTTGCGTTGCGAGCGTAGCGTGCAATCGTAAATGCGCGGCGTTGTTCTCCAGTGTGTTGTTAACGTATGATATACAGCCGACAAGCATGGCGGGGTCGATGAAGGCAATTCTGCGTTTACGTAGCTTGTTGTGTACAAAGGAAGGCGGCTAAGACACGCTATCCAAACTACAGGGATATTTTAAGTGATGGGCCCATTTTCAAAAGTTCTTATGTATTCAAGTACAAATCCAAAATGAACAAGATTTGTACCAACGAAAAGAGGAAGTTTCAAAGGTTTTGGCGGGCGGCGGCGGGCGGGTGGTGATGGTTTGAGAAGCGGCCGTTAGAGTTTGCACGGCAATAGGGCTGTCATTCCGTATCATCACCGCAAGGGGAGTGAGATGGCGACTGTGGACAACAAAGTTTTCTGCGTTCTTGAGTTCGCGAAAAGAGAGTCGCAAATTGCAGTGCAGCGGGCATTTCGAACCGAATTCGGTATTCAACCACCAACTCGCAAAAACATTAGCCGTTGGTTTAAGCAGTTTAAACAGATTGGAAGTGTGTGCAAAGGAAGAAGCACAGTCCGACTGTGTGTGTCAGAGGATGATGTCCGACGGATTCAAGAAAGTTTTGTACGCAGTCCCAGTAAGTCTACCAATAGAGGCAGTCGAGAACTTGGAATACCCCAACCAACCGTATGGAAAGTTCTGAGACGGCGTTTGCTGTACAAATCCTACCGATTACATCTTGTGCAGTCTCTCAACCTCAATAACAAAGAGAAGCGTCTCGCATTTTGTGGTTATGTGCTAGCAAAGATGGATGGCTAGAGGAGAAATGTAAGGATGTAGAGGCTTATCTCACTAGGGGTAAGATAGATACGGCCTACAGGAAAATTAAAGAGACCTTTGGAGAAAAGAGAACCACTTGCATGAATATCAAGCGCTCAGATGGAAACCCAGTTCTAAGCAAAGAAGGGAAAGCAGAAAGGTGGAAGGAGTATATAGAGGGTCTATACAAGGGCGATGTACTTGAGGACAATATTATGGAAATGGAAGAGGATGTAGATGAAGATAAAATGGGAGATATGATACTGCGTGAAGAGTTTGACAGAGCACTGAAAGACCTGAGTCGATACAAGGCCCCGGGAGTAGACAACATTCCATTAGAACTAGTGACAGCCTTGGGACAGTCAGTCCTGACAAAACTCTACCATCTGGTCAGCAAGATTTATGAGACAGGCGAAATACCCTCAGACTTCAAGAAGAGTATAATAATTCCAATCCCAAAGAAAGCAGGTGTTGACAGATGTGAAAATTACCGAACTATCCGTTTAATAAGTCACAGCTGCAAAATACCAACGCGAATTCTTCACAGACGAATGGAAAAACTAGTAGAAGCCGACCTCGGGGAAGATCGGTTTGGATTCCGTAGAAACATTGGAACACGTGAGGCAATACTGACACCACGACTTATCTTAGAAGAAAGATTAAGAAAAGGCAAACCTACGATTCTAGCATTTGTAGACTTAGAGAAAGCTTTTGACAATGTTGACTGGAATACTCTCTTTCAAATTCTAAATGTAGCAGGGGTAAAATACAGGGAGCGAAAGGCTATTTACAATTTGTACAGAAACCAGATGCCAGTTATAAGAGTCGAAGGGCATGAAAAGGATGCAGTGGTTGGGAAGGGAGTGAGACAAGGTTGAAGCCTCTCCCCGATGTTATTCAATCTGTATATTGAGCAAGCAGTAAAGGAAACAAAAGAAAAATTCGGAGTAGGTATTAAAATCCATGGAGAAGAAATAAAAACTTTGAGGTTCGCCGATGACATTGTAATTCTGTCAGAGACAGCAAAGGACTTGGAAGAGCAGCTGAACGAAATGGGCAGTGTCTTGAAGGGAGGATATAAGATGAACATCAACAAAAGCAGGTTCGAATCCTGCCTCGGACATGGATGTGTGTGATGTCCTTAGGTTAGTTAGGTTTACGTAGTTCTAAGTTCTAGGGGACTGATGACCTAAGATGTTAAGTCCCATAGTGCTCAGAGCCATTTGAACCATCAACAAAAGCAAAACGAGGATAATGGAATGTAGTCGGATTAAGTCGGGTGATGCTGAGGGAATTAGATTAGGAAATGAGACACTTAAAGTACTAAAGGAGTTTTGCTATTTGGGGAGCAAAATAACTGATGATGGTCGAAGTAGAGAGGATATAAAATGTAGATTGGCAATGGCAAGGAAAGCGTTTCTGAAGAAGAGAAATTTGTTAACATCGAGTATAGATTTAAGCGTCAGGAAGTCGTTTCTGAAAGTATTTGTATGGAGTGTAGCCATGTATGGAATTGAAACATGGGCGATAAATAGTTTAGATAAGAAGAGAATAGAAGCTTCCGAAATGTGGTGCTACAGAAGAATGCTGAAGATTAGATGGGTAGATCACATAACTAATGAGGAGGTATTGAATAGGATTGGGGAGAAGAGAAGTTTGTGGCACAACTTGACTAGAAGAAGGGATCGGTTGGTAGGACATATTCTGAGGCATCAAGGGATCACCAATTTAGTATTAGAGGGCGGCGTGGAGGGTAAAACTCGTAGAGGAAGACCAAGAGATGAATACACTAAACAGATTCAGAAGGATGTAGGTTGCAGTAGGTACTGGGAGATGAAGAAGCTTGCACAGGGTAGAGTAGCATGGAGAGCTGCATCAAACCAGTCTCAGGACTGAAGACCACAACAACAACAACAACAACATGGTAAGATAAGTTTATTAGGCGGTAAAAAGTCGACAATAACACTTTAGTTATCGAAGTACACGTCACTACACACTTCACGCCCTGTATACCCGCAATAAATACTTCAAACATTACTAACTTGCACTCGTTGTTCGTATTACGTTTAGGAAGAATCGTCTTATCAGATCGCTATTCAAATGGGAACTGCCCGATTCTTCCTCGTGCGCTGCTTAAATAGCTCCAGGCCTGAACCACTGCAGAAATCTGCTATTTTCTCGAATGATGGTGCTAAATCTAGATGTTTGCATCACCCCCCCCCCCCTCGAATACGTAACATCAACGCCATCTGTGAGACGACCTTGTCAACGTAAAATAGTTGACGTTAATAAAATTAACTGAGGCTGCACTCCCACGTTGCGCTAGTCGAGGGCGTTACTTCAGGACCTGAGCCAAGCTCTTAACGGAATTTTGCAAAATCGAGACAAAAGTGGATCTTGTCGGAATGTTGGGATGTTAGGACATGAAGGTTCACGACGGTGACGGTCCCGACTTATTGGGACGGAAGGCAACTTGTCTTCTTCTTCTTCTTCTTTTTCCTGTTCCACTCGCAAAGAGAGCGAGGGAAAAATACTCTCATACTCTCTGCATGCCTCTTTATGAGACCTAATTTCTCGTACCTTATCTTCGTTGTCCTTACGCGCAATGTATGTCTGTATGTCGGCGGCAGTCGAATCGTTCGGCAGTCAGCTTTAAATGCAGGTTCTCTATATTTTCTCAACAGTGTCCCTCGAAAACAATGTCGCCTTCCCTCCAGGGATTCCCATTTGAGTTCCCGAAACATCTCCGTAACACTTACGTGTTGTTCGAATCTACCGGTAACAAGTCTAGCAGCCCGCCTCTGAATTGCTTCGATGTCTTCCTTTAATCCGACCTGGTGAGGATCCCAAACACGCGATCAATACTTAAGAATAGTTTGCACCAGCGTCCTACATGCGGTCTCCTTTACAGGTGAGCTACTCTTTCCTAAAATTCTCCCAATAAACCAAAGTCGACCACTCGCCTACCTTACCATAGTTCTCACACGCTCGTTCCATTTCATATCGCTCCGCAATGTTATGCCCGTATACTTAAACGACTTCACTGGGTCAAGCAGGACACTACTAATACTGTATCCGCATCTTAAGGTTTTGTATTTCCTACTCATCCGCTTTATCTTACATTTTTCTACATTTAGGGCTAGCTGCCATTCATCACACCAACTGGAAATTTTGTCTAAGTGGTCTTGTATCTTTCTGTAGTCACTCAACTTCGACACCTTATCGTACACCACAGCATCATCAGCGAACAACTACAGATTGTTGCCCATCCTGTCCACCAAATCATTTATGTATGTAGAGAAGTATAGTGGTGCTATCACACTTCCCTGGGGCGCTCCTGACGATACCCTTGACTCTGATGAACACTCGCTGTCGAGGACGACATACTGGGATCTGTTGTTTGAGATGTCTTCAAGCCACTCATATATCTGTGCGCGTACTCCATATTCTCGTACCTTCATTAACTGCCTGCGAGGGGCACAGTGTCAAATGCTTTTCGGAAATCTAGAAATATGGAATCAGCCTGTTGCTCTTCGTCCGTAGTCGGCAGCATATATGAGAAAAGGACAAGCTGAGTTTCCCACGAGCGATGCTTTCTAAAAGCATGCCGATTCGTGGACATAAGCTTCTCAGTCTCAAGGAAGTTTATTATATTCGAACTGAGAATATGTTCAAAGATTCTGCAGAAAACAGAAGTTAGGGATATTGATCTTCACAAAACATTCACAAAGCTCTGTTTCACGCTCTCCACGATTTCCCCTGAGACCTGCGATTGCCCCATACTTTTCCCTTTACACAGTGAACCAGTGTCACGAAACTGGTGAAACCAACGCAAAATGGTCAGGTGACCAGGTGCAGCTTTTCCATATTTGCGTAGGAATGCACGATGAATGCTTGTAAATAGTGAACACTTCGGATATTCCAAACACAAAAGCTCTTCTTCTGCACTGCCGCCATCTTGTATAGTACCATCGAAGACCTGGCACCTAGTGTGCAAACGATCCACATGACGGGCTTTTTCAGCTTGATGAATGTAATGTTTTCAAACTTTCCCTTTGTATGGAAAAGAATGCCAGTGCTGGAAAAACTCTTACGTTATTTGATTTTCAAACAGTTGAGCAAAACTCAACGTACTCAGACTGTTTTCTCTTTACATATTCTGATCATCACTAAAATGACACAATATTTGTAGCGCAACGCAATCTGACTTTCAATAACTTATACCCTTCATGAAGCACTTACCTCACAAAAATCTTTGTTTCTCGAACTACTGAAATACTGCCAGCTAAATTGAAGTTCCTAACTACTGGAGGCACTAACTACTGATAGGCATATAGTTAGTAAATGAAATATTTCTCTCCCCACATCCACCACTGCTGGTGGCTCACCTCCAGCTCACCTCCAACTGCCCAACGCTACGCGCTGTTCACATCCTACTGCCCCACATTACACAAGCGAATATTCCAACAATGAGTCCAATCAGCCACAGACTGCACACAGTGCAGTCAGCGATTTTCAGACAGAACACTACGTGGCGTTACCAACACAAAAACCTGAACAGCCTACTTACATAGCCCCCATGCTCCCCACAAAAAATTTTGCAAATTGTTTTGGGCAGTGAACAATACTGATTTGATAGAATTTTTCATAATTACAATAACAAAGATATCAAATGCACACGCTTATTCATACAACGTTGGTCAAAAGCAAAGATTGTTCTCACAGTCCATAAAGACAGTCCTGATCATTCATCACAGTTGTAATTATAGTTTTATGCACAAAGTCTGAGCAGTAAAAGAAAATGCACACGGAAGTAGTGTATTTCCATGCAGTCTTGAAGAAGTAGTGTTGTCCTTCCAACGGAAAGACAGTGCTAACTCTTGACATGCAGAAAGGTAATGGGCCACAACAGAGCGAACCCACAGAAGAGTCAGTCGAAGTTTTGAAGAATATTGGTAGGTAGGTCATCACAGAGCAGACCCACAGTATTTCTCGTAGAGATAATGGTATTGGTGGGCCACCGAGGTGCAGACCCAATGTAGTCCTTGTAGAGATAATGTTTAGGTTTTTATGTTGGTAACACCACGTAGCGCTCTGTATGAAAATCACTAACTGTGCTGTGTGCAGTCTGTGGCTGGTGGGACTCATTGTTGGAATATTCGCTTGGGGCAGTCGGATGCGAACAGCACGTAGCATTGGGCAGTTGGAGGTGAGCCGCCAGCAGTGTAGGATGTGGGGAGAGAGATGCCAGAGTTTTGAGATGTTACTATGAGCAGACAATCTGGACGTGTGTCCGTCAGAAAATTTGACAAACTGGATGCGAACAACGCGTAGCATTGGGCAGTTGGAGGTGAGCCGCCAGCAGTGTAGGATGTGGGGAGAGAGATGCCAGAGTTTTGAGAGGTTACTATGAGCAGACAATCTGGACGTGTGTCCGTTTTATATATATATATATATAAAATGACCTTTGAACATTATTAAGGTAAATACATTGTTTGTTCTCTATCAAAATCTTTCATTTGCTAACTGTATGCCTATTCGTAGTTAGTGTCTTCAGTAGTTAGAAACTTTTATTTAGCTGGCCGTATTGGCATTCGTTGTATTGCAGTAGTTCGAGTAACAAAGATTTTTGTGAGGTAAGTGATTCATGAAGGGTATAAGTTATTGTTAGTCAGGGCCATTCGTTTGTAGCGATTATTGAAAGTCAGACTGCGTTGCGCTAAAAATATTGTGTGTCAGTTGTGATGATCAGAATAAGTAAAGAGAAAACAGTCTGAATACGTCGAGTTTTGCTCAGCTGTTTGAAAATCAAATAACGTAAGAATTTTTCCAGCACTGTCATGCTTTTACATACAAAGGGAAAGTTTCAGTTTCACCAGCCTTTGTACGTTGTATATTTGTTGCTTACAAGTGCTTTGAAACTCAATGAACCATTTAGGCTAACACTGTAATGTGCTATAAAATTACTTATCTGCGAAGATGTTTGCCACAATTTCTCTATTTTCTTTATGAAGCAAAGTAACTAGCCTCCTTCAGAGACAAGGTCTGTTAGAATCCTACCGCAGCTTCCTGTGCTTCTCCACATGTGTGGTACGTTCCGATATAGTGTCTTCGATATATCGCCCCTAGAACTGGGATGCCTGAAACTTTCCCACAGCCCATGGCTCTGACGCCACAGTCCTGGACGCTTTGCCACCGTGGGTTGACGTATCTGCTGCGTTATCTGCAATGTCGCTAACACAGGATTTACTGCACTGCCACTATCAGTATGGGCACATACTTGCGTGCCCCAGCGGTTATTAAGTTCCGGCAGTGGTTGGTTCTTCAATGGATTTAGAGTGAGATAGCTCCTACCTATTTGAACGAAAAAGGGAAGAACAAAAATGTGATATCGCTTTATCATTCTTGGTGAAATTAGACAGCCATAACTAACTTTTTGGTGAGGATCCCATTTCAATAGGACACTTTGTACAGGTTTGTCAACGTAAGACGGTCACTAAGATATCACATCTACTGCCCCCCCCCCCCCCCCCCCTCTGCCTGAAACTTTGCCTAAGATAATGACACAGGCCACTTGTCCATTGCAAATGTGGCTGCAACTTTATATTTTGTTGTTGAAAGTAGGAAAGCTTACAAGTTAAGATGTCGGAAAATTTGAATAGCCACATGTCTTAAGTAAACATGACACGAAAATACTCCTCTAGCCCTCTCCCTCCTGTTCTGTTTGAGCTTCAGGCCGCTCTGTCTTATTTTAAATTCGCTGGTCCCTTACCACAATCGTAGAGACGTTCAAAGTAAGTCACTTGGTCATTTCAATAGGCCGAAGAGGAAAAAATTATGAAAATAGGACTGTTTCTGGAAAAGACCTTTGACAGTAACGTAATTAGTTGAATACGTATTTGTTTTCGAAGTAACAGAATCACAAAACGAGTCCTCGCTAATTCAAATCACGTATACAATAGACGACGGTTTCAAACGTTGTTCTCTTTGCTTAAGTTTGCTGTGGAAATCAGATAAAATGTGTACGTGGGACTGCTGCTGTGTATAAAGTTTATCTCCGAATCCGAGACGAGGTTTTTTTTCTCGAAATTTCGTGTCCAGAAGCGTCTTACTTGGCTGCATATGACATATTTGTTACCGAATAGAACCTCGAGCTTCCATTAAGCTGCAACTCTAATCTCCGCCACGCCTACCGTTTTAAGCTCGAATGTATGCATAGGCTTTGAGCATGATAGGAGGAGGTGTCTGTTGTGGTAAATTATTTTTAAAATCAGTTGTTTGATTTTGGAGATCCCACTTCTAGGACTGTAGTACAGTGTGTAATGGATCGTGGTGTAGAACAACGTGGTTCAACATCGAATTTTTCAACAGGATGCAGACGTTACTCTGATACAAATTTCAAAATCATTGTTGTTCGGCATACAGCAGCAACAAACAGTTGTGTGGCTTCGAGGAAGTATGGAGTCACAGAATCTAAAGTTCGGAGGTGGCGAAAGGACAAAGGACGTCTGAAAAATGCGAAATCGACTAGGAAAACTTTCAGTGGCCCACAGATTGGACTTTTCATAACTACTGAAATGGAAGAGTGCCATTTGGGGATTAGGAACGTAAAGAACGAATGGCAATTTCGCGCGCTGTCATACGAAATAAGACACGTGAATTCGCACGGGAACGCGATGTCCAATTTAAAGCCAGCTTTTGGTGGTATACAAGGATGGTGCGAAGCAATGGACTTGTGCTGCGAAGTCGAGCATCTCTTGCTCAGCGTCTTCCAGCATCGTATGTGGACAAGTTTGGTCGAATATCAGTGACACGTTTATTTATTTATTTTTGAGTCATCAATCTTCTGACTGGTTTAATGCAGCCCGTCACAAATTCCTCTCCTGTGCCAACCTGTATCCCAATCTCTGTCTTTCTCTACAGATTTTACCTTCTACAGCTCTCTCTAATACCACGAAAGTTATTCTTTGACGGCTTAACAGATGTCCTATCACATCCTTTCTTCTTGTCGATGTTCTACGTATATTTCATTCCTCGCCGATTCTGAGGAAAACCTCCTCATTCCTTACCTTACCAGTCAAACTAACTTTCAACATACTTCTGTAGAACCACATCTTAAATGGTTCTATTCTCTTCTGTTCCAGTTTTCCCACAGTCTATGACTCACTACCACACAATTCTGTGCTACAAACGTACATTATCAGAAATTTATTCCTCAAATTAAGACCTATGCTTGATACTAGTAAACTGCTTTTGGCCAGGAATGTTCTTTTTGCCAGTGCTAGTCTGTTTTTATGTCTTCCTTGCTCCGTCTGTCATTGGTTATTTTTCTGCCTAGGTAGCAGAATTTCTTACTTTCATCTACTTCTTGATCACCAATTGTGATGTTAAGTTTCTCGCTGTTCTCATTTTCACTACTTCTCATTACTTTCATCTTTCTTCGATTTTCTCTCACTACATATTCTGTACTAATCAGACTGTTCATTCCATTTAGCAGATCATGTAATTCCTCACTTTCACTCATGACAGCAATGTCATCAGCGTAACGCATCATTGACAACTTTTCACCTTCAATTTTAATTTCACTCATGAACTTTTTTTCCGTCCCTGCTTTTCGAAGTATAGACTGAATAGCACTGGCGAAAGACAACATACCTGTGTTATACCCTTTGTAATCCGTGCACTTAGTTGTGTTGGTTTTACACTCTTATTGTTCCCTCTTGGCTCATGTACAACTGTACATTACTCGTATTTATCTAGAGCCTACCCCTATTTTTCTCAGAATTTCGAACATCTTGCTCAATTTTACATTGTCGAACACTTTTTCCAGATCGAATAATCCTACAAATATATCTTAATTTTTCTTCAGTCTTGCTTCCATTACAAACCGCAACGTCAGAACTGCTTCTCTGGTTGGTATCTTTACCTTTCCGAAAACCAAACCGATCGTTATCTAACATATCCTCAATTTTCTTTTCCATTCTTCTGTATATTATTCTTATCAGCAACTTGGTTGCATGAGTTGTTGGGCAGATTGTTCGCTAATTCTCGCACTTGTAGGATCTTGCAGTCTTCGTAATTGTGTGGATGATGTTTTTATGAAAGACAGATGGTATATCGCCAGTCTCATACACTCTACACGCCCACGTGAATAATCGTTTTGTTGCCACTTCCCACAATGATTTTAGGAATTCCGATGGCATGTTACTACTCCATTCTCCCTTGTTTGACTTTAGTTCTTTCAAAGCTGTTTTAAATTCTGATTCTAATACTTGGTTTCCAACCTCTCCTATATCGACTGCTGTTTCTTTTTGTAGCATGTCTTTAGGTAAGGCCTCTTCCTCACAGAGACCCTCAATGTACTCTTTCCACCTATCCGCTCTCTCCCCTGGATTTAATTGTGGAACTCCCGTTGCACCCTTAATGTTACACCCTTTGATTTTAATTTAAGGTTGTTTTGACCTTCCTGTTGAAACGTCCCCTTAGAAAAATTTATGAATTACTGTCCTGGTAAACCTCTTACGTTATTTGATTTTCGAACACCTGAGCAAAACTGAACGTACTCAGACATTTCTCTCTTTACTTATTCTGATCATCACTAAACTGACACACAATACTTTTTTAGCGCAACGCAATCTGACTTTCAATAATCCCTACAAAAGAATGGCCCTGACTAACAATAACCTATACCTTTCATGAATCGCTTACCTCACAAAAATCTCCGTTACTCGAACTACTGCAATACAGCGAGCGCCAATACTGCCAGCTAAATAAAAGATTCTAACTACTGAAGGCACTAACTACTGATACGCATAGTTAGCAAATGAAAGATTTTGATAGAGAACAAACAATGTATTTACCTTAATAATGTTCAAAAGTCATCTATATATATCAGTTCATGATATCCAGTATTACAAATTTACTCTTTCTGACGGACACATGTCCATATCGTCCGCTCTCAAAATTCTGCCATCTCTCTCCCCACACCCACCACTGCTGGCGTCTCACCTCCAACTGCACAGGCCGGCCGTGGCGGCCGTGCGGTTCTAGGCGCTGCAGTCCGGAACCGCGGGACTGCTACGGTCGCAGGTTCGAATCCTGCCTCGGGCATGGCTGTGTGTGATGTCCTTAGGTTAGTTAGGTTTAAATAGTTCTAAGTTCTAGGGGACTGATGACCTAAGATGTTAAGTCCCATAGTGCTCAGAGCCAGAACCAACTGCATAACGCTACGCGCTGTTCACATCCAACTGCCCAACACTACAATAGCGAATATTCCGACAAAGTCAACCAGCCACAGACGGTACACAGCACAGCCAGTGATTTTCATACAGAGCGCTACGTGACGTTACCAACATAAAAACCTAAACAGCCTACATACACTGTATGCTAAGCCAGTCCTTCCGACAGTCATTTCTTTTTAGATTTCTTTACATTTTTCAGGTAGCCTTCTCGCTTTAGCTATTTATGTCATTCCTAATTGGCTTGCATTTTTGTATTCCTAAATTTTTCTGAACATTTTTATATGTCCTCTTTCCGTCGATCAACTGCTGTATTTCTTCTGTTACGCTTGGTTTCTTCGCAGTTATCTTCCTTGTGTATACGTTTTTCTCTGCAACTTCTGTGGCTGCCCTTTTTAGGGATGTCCATTCCTCTTCAACTGAACTGCCTACTAAGATACTGATTATCGTAGTATATAAGGCTTAGAAAACTTCAAGCGTATTTATTCATTCCTTTGTACTTCCTTATCCCATTTCTTTACCCATTGATTCTTCCTGAAAAGTCTCTTAAACTTCAACCTAGTCTTTATCATTACCAGATCGTGATCTCAGTCTGTATCTGCCCCTGTGTACTCCTTAAAATCCTCTTTCTGTTTTCGAATCACTGCCTAACCATGATGTAAAATAACTGAAATCTTTCTGTATCTCTCGGCCTTTTCCAAGTGTACTTCCTCCTCTTGTGATTCTTGATCAGAATATTCACTATTAATATCAAAAATTTATTGCAGATGCTCTTCCAAAGAATCGTGGGGTGTCGATCCTTGATGTTTTTAAGTGGTATCTGACAGCAGCAGAGAAGGCAGAAATCCTGAAATAAATACAGACGTTTTTGTCATTCCTGGACGCATGACATCGCAACTATACGTGTTGTATGTAGTGGTGTATAAGCCATTTATGGGTTATTTGTAGCAGCTGTACAGCAATTGGTTACTTCAAGGTGACGGTCAAGCCCTGACCCCTACCCGAAGCTGCTGAGACCTTCAGTGTCTCTAATAGCGGAATGGATGCAAACTGCTTGGACGCCCATATCCAGTGCTTAAATTGTGAAGGGCTTTATGCAGTCTATCGAACAAAGGCATTCGATGGGAGTGAAAACGGTTTAGTATGGGAAAAAATGCAAGGTAACCACGACAGTGGCAGTGACACTGCAAATTCTGTGGACCGTCCCAATGAGAAGGACTAAGTGGCATCTGTATCTGACTAAGGAAGGTCTTTGTTTCATTTCCGTGTACCAGCACTTTTATTGTGTCTTTCACTTACTTGTAATACGGTAACCGTTTGTAAGTTTTCAGCCCGCATCTCGTGGTCGTGCGGTAGCGTTCTCGCTTCCCACGCCCGGGTTCCCGGGTTCGATTCCCGGCGGGGTCAGGAATTTTCTCTGCCTCGTGATGGCTGGGTGTTGTGTGCTGTCCTTAGGTTAGTTAGGTTTAAGTAGTTCTAAGTTCTAGGGGACTGATGACCATAGATGTTAAGTCCCATAGTGCTCAGAGCCATTTGAACCATTTGTAAGTTTTCAAAATGAACCTACTATATGTATATACGTTTGTAATCCCTTGTTGAACGACGGGGAGCCGTCTTGTATTCAGAGTCGTCTTGGATTCGGAGAGATACGCTAGTTCCTCGAGATCATGAGGAGGAGTGATGGGTGGCATTTTTGCAGGACGTACGAAGTGCGAAAACTTGTCGAAAATGTAAATTGTGTGGAGATTATGGACATAATGCTGAGTAGATAGTGATTGATAGTGGAGGAGGATATTAGTACTATTAATTCCGTGTTGTCCGAAGACAGGTTGCATTTTTGCCTCCCCAATGCATCCCAAATGTGTTGCGTGAGATTCAGATCCACAGATAGGCAACTACCTATGATCAGTGCATGCAGTGGCTATATCCATCCGCGAGAGCAATTATGTGCGAACGAAATTTATGTATTTTGAAGAGAATGTCGCTTGCAATACCTCACCAACAAAAATATAAAAAAAATTCTTCTTCTTACGAGGTGCATTCAAGTTCTAAGGCCTCCGATTTTTATTCTCGGGACTGGAAAGAGATAGAAACATGCGCATTGTTTTAAAATGAGGCTGCGTTCATTGTCAATACGTCCCAGAGATGGCAGCACCGTACGGCAGATGGAATTTTACCGCCATCGGCGAGAATGAGAACTGTTTTAAATACTTAAAATGGCGACATTTTCCTTACTTGAACAGCGTGCAATCATTAGTTTTCTGAATTTGCGTGGTGTGAAACCAATTTAAATTCATCGACAGTTGAAGGAGACATGTGGTGATGGAGTTATGGATGTGTCGAAAATGCGTTCGTGTGTGCGACAGTTTAATGAAGGCAGAACATCGTGTGACAACAAACCGAAACAACCTCGGGCTCGCACAAGCCGGTCTGACGACATGATCGAGAAAGTGGAGAGAATTGTTTTGGGTGATCGCCGAATGACTGTTGAACAGATCGCCTCCAGAGTTGGCATTTCTGTGGGTTCTGTGCACACAATCCTGCATGACGACCTGAAAATGCGAAAAGTGTCATCCAGGTGGGTGCCACGAATGCTGACAGACGACCACATGGCTGCCCGTGTGGCATGTTGCCAAGCAATGTTGACGCGCAACGACAGCATGAATGGGACTTTCTTTTCGTCGGTTGTGACAATGGATGAGACTTGGATGCCATTTTTCAATCCAGAAACAAAGCGCCAGTCAGCTCAATGGAAGCACACGGATTCACCGCCACCAAAAAAATTTCGGGTAACCGCCAGTGCTGGAAAAATGATGGTGTCCATGTTCTGGGACAGCGAGGGCGTAATCCTTACCCATTGCGTTCCAAAGGGCACTACGGTAACAGGTGCATCCTACGAAAATGTTTTGAAGAACAAATTCCTTCCTGCACTGCAACAAAAACGTCTGGGAAGGGCTGCGCGTGTGCTGTTTCACCAAGACAACGCACCCGCACGTCGAGCTAACGTTACGCAACAGTTTCTTCGTGATAACAACTTTGAAGTGATTCCTCATGCTCCCTACTCACCTGACCTGGCTCCTAGTGACTTTTGGCTTTTTCCAACAATGAAAGACACTCTCCGTGGCCGCACATTCACCAGCCGTGCTGCTATTGCCTCATCGATTTTCCAGTGGTCAAAACAGACTCCTAAAGAAGCCTTCGCCGCTGCCATGGAATCATGGAGTCAGCGTTGTGAAAAATGTGTACGTCTGCAGGGCGATTACGTCGAGAAGTAACGCCAGTTTCATCGATTTCGGGTGAGTAGTTAATTAGAAAAAAAATCGGAGGCCTTAGAACTTGAATGCACCTCGTAGAAGCAGTCTTCCTTCAACTGATTATTTTATTTTTCCGACGCACAGTAAGCTGTACTGGCAAATATCTTGCGGAATTCAGACAATGTAGGATGTCTTGTACAAGCGATCATTGACAGCTGTAAGAGATTTGGAGAGTTTAATTGCATGTACAACAGGTGTACTCGTTTGTTAAGTGTTATTTAGTAAACGATTCCGGCCTTTATTGGACTGCAGGCAGTAGAAGAAAGACACCTATATATTTTGATCGTTTTATTTGATGCAGCGTGGTGATAACGTTGGGAATGTGCATTACAATAATAATTGTAATTACATGGTGACATTTTATACGTCCTTCTCGTAAGTTTTGTATTCCATAAAGTGGAATAACTTCTGTGTGATGCACAGATGACCGTGCTTTACATAGCTCGAAGATAGTCGAATGTAGACAGAAATCCGTTGCTGAAGTACAAAGCTATTGTACATACAATAAAATTCCTGAAATGTAGGGTGTAGTTATGAATTTAGGACCTGATGACAGTCCTACTGTAGTGTGTTCTCTTGTTCAGTCTTGTACTGAATTGGGCGTTCACTTACTTTAGCTCAGGACCATCGCCAAAGCCTTGAAATTACACTTTGTAAAGCATTGCTGAGACAGCGGTTACGACCATGCTACAAGGGCCCAAATGCCGTCTTTGTTGCTTTACGTCATTAATCACAGCTCAGAAACAGTGGATTATGGCGAACGGCCACTGGGAGCGACAATTTTGCAGTACACTCCTGAGCAAATGACTGACACATCTGCTGTGTTGTAGTGTGTGTGTGTGTGTGTGTGTGTGTGTGTGAGAGAGAGCGCTCCTCCCGGCACAGAAAACAAAACAGTTCGGCGTGTATTCA
This sequence comes from Schistocerca cancellata, assembly GCF_023864275.1. Lineage (NCBI taxonomy): Eukaryota > Metazoa > Arthropoda > Insecta > Orthoptera > Acrididae > Schistocerca > Schistocerca cancellata. The sequence continues at coordinate 430,098,864 of NC_064626.1, forward strand.
ACTCCTTTACGGCCCATTGGTATGGCAGTAAATGGCATAGTGCGCAAAACAGGGTCACCGCATTTCATGGCGGTCAGATTACGGTTGCCCGATGTGGCACTGTCTCAGAGTCGTGGAAAACACCATGTGAAACGACGTATCGTGAGTAACTAGAGATGATGGCGAACTGACTTCATCAAAGCAACCTTGACTTGTCGGACGGTAACAACTAATAGACCATCCTCAGTGCAGCAAATTACACCTCAGTTCAGTGATGGACAACAACAACAACCAATGAGCAACCATAACAACCAGAGGCACTTCCCCAATGTTGGGGACAGAAGCCACACGTGTAGTTCTGCTGACCGCGTACAGAGATTAGATGAGTACAGGAACACAGCTACTGAACACCGGAAGCATGGTCGCTTGAGTTGGTTCGCGATCACGGAGGTACACGCCGGCACTTTTTGCAGATGATGCACTTATTTGTAATGCAATACGTCTGAGAAAACGCTGCACAGCTATCCAGTCAGATTTTGATAATATTTCAATGTGGAGAAAAGGGTGGAAATTTTTTTTTTATGTATGTTCGAATTGTGCTGCCACAGCCGTTGATCCTTAAGCCTGGCAACTTCCTAATATTCCGAAATGTAAAACTGTGCACTGTAAAAAAGAAAAAAAGTAGTATCCTATGATTATAGCATCAATGAGTCACAGTACGAATCAGTCAACTTATGTAAATATCTGTGTGGATCAATTTGCGGGGATATGAAACGGAATGAACATTTAAGTTCAGTCGTTGGTAAAGCAACTGGCAGACTTCGGTACATTGACAGGATACTGGGGAAAGAGATTACGTACAAAACACTTGCGTGACTCAACCTAGAATACTGGACCCGTATAGCATAGGTACAGCAGGGTACAGTGAATGAATATGAAGGGAAGCAGGAATGACCTTAGGTTGATTTCACTCAGGGCAGAGCGTCACGGAAATGCTGAAAATCCTGAACTGACAGACGCTTGGAGAAGGATGCAAATTATCCAGTGAGAGTGTACTTATGAACTTCTAAGAGCCATTTACTACAGCCTCCTACGTATCGCTTCCTTAGGGACCGCCAGAACAGTATGAGATTAAGTACTGCGTGCAGAGAGTCATGTAAGCGCTTTACATGAGAATGAAAGTGGAAGAAAACCTAATGCGTGGTACAATGTGAAGTACACTCCGCACGTAATTCGTATACCCGCAACCGGGCGCCTCCCCAGGTGGCGGATAGGGGAATGCCTCCTCGATATAGGTGGTACCAAGGAAATGAACTACTCGGTGCGGACCAAAACTATCAGTATCGTCGGTTCCCTTAATGGGCGGTTACAAAAGGTGTCTGTATCACATGTTAGTGGAGGCCTCAACCAACCTACTCATCTGGAAAATCAGGCTGCATTCGGCAACACGTCACAAATCCAACCACTACACATCATGATGGAACAACGAGGAAAATCTCACTACCCTGGGCCCCAGTCAATAGCTTGGAACAGTCGTGAGCGTCGGATTCCGGGGCTCTCAGACATCATGAGAAGAACCGGAGCTTCTCAAACTCCCTCAAGACGAAGCAGAAACCCTACACCGTGACACTCAACGTGAACACACTACTCAAGATGGGCAAGATGAAACAGCTCACAGATACTTTAGACAGGTTCAAGATCAAAATTTGCGCACTACAAGAAAATAGATTCCCAGATGAAGACCATTTCAACACAGGGAACTACAGAATATACAAGAGAAGACCCTCAGGCTCTATGACATAGGATTCGCAATACACAGGATGATCACAGACGCAGTAATAGATTTCACATCGCCTAACGAAAGAATCAGCACACTGTCAATTAAGTCGGCAAACAGGGCATACACGATCATAAACGCACACGCACACGCACCAACAAATGACCACAACGGGAATGACCCAGACGCTATTGAGGACTTTTAGACAGTAATGGAGGAGACAATCAAGAAAATACCTACACACCGAACTAAAATTATTCTAGGAGAGAATGAAATTTTCACTCTGCAGCGGAGGTCTTCTTTGATTCGGATGTCTACCTACTACAGACAAAGACCCGCCTAATCCCCAAGAGGAAACAACAGAAAACTAAGATCATTAGACCATACTCAGAATATCTAACATTGAACCAAGTGAAAATACTGGAGAAAATTAAGATAGGAACAACGCAAAACTGGGAACTGCTATCAGGAAAGATTCAGGAAGCCATGACTTAGCAGTAGCACCGAGAACTAGGAAACACCGCTGAGGGAACCACACATGTGACCTAGCAATCGAAAGACGAATCAACACATGGCAGAAGTTCGATAACAAACAGAAAACTAGCAAGAATTCCTCAAAACACGGAAGCAGACAATTAAAATTATCCGTAAAGAAAAACGAAACTACGACAAACAGAAACTACAGAAGCAGACTTCACAAGGAACAACACGAGGAATTTCTACAGGACGTCCAGAGAAAACATGATTAAATACCAAGCACCGAACCTCTGCGTTAGGAGACTGGACGGCACACTAGAGACCAATACCAAGAACAACTGTAACCTCCTAGCGAAGTATTTCGAGAAACTCCTAAACGCAGAATCACCAACAGACAAACTGGACACAGAGGAACCAGCATCAAACCCAGATAGCGAATCGCCATTGATAGAAGAAGTAAGAGAAATCATCAAGAACCTCAAGAACAATAGAGCACCAGGAGAGGATGGAGTCATCGCGGAATTCTGGAAGCTACAAGACTCGAAGCTACAAGACTCGGATCTCACAAAACACATACACAACATCATGAAACAGATATGGGAAACAGAAGAGATACCGAAAGAATGGCGCACAGCACTGATACACCGTCTACACAAGAAAGGGGATAAGTCGGACCCAAACAACTGTAGAGGCAACTCACTGTTACCTGTCACATATAACATACTTTCGAAAGCAATGCTAAATAGATTAGAGAAGCAAACAGACCACCCACGTAGGATAAGGAGACAGATCTTGGACTGCGTTAGCATAAGAAAAAACAACAAATGGATGAATGAAGTAAGAAATGACAAGAAACAACTCAACATCAAACAGGACACAATACAAAACAAAACACTCCTTAGGAACCTGATCAGAAGAAACAAACTACTAGAGACACGACATAACAAACGAACACAATGGACTGAACAGAGACGACAAGAACACAGCCGAAGGATTAGTTGTAATAAAATTTCTTTTAACATGAACAATAATTTACATTTTCGCGAGTTCGCGTGGAGAGACATCTTTTGCGTGGAGCTCTTATTATCAACTCAAGTGAGCGCTTTCTTAACTGTGGAAAATCTCTCACGAGAACAAAAGAAACCACAAGAAATTGTTTTGATATCGATATTACTCTTTCCAAAATGAATGAACTTAACTGAACTTTAGTGCGTCATTGAAGACATTAATTATAACCATTCTCCCCTTTGGTTTTCGCCACCTAATGCTAGAATGATTTTAAAAAAATTCTGCCTTCTTGAAAATGGCGGACAACAGTACTAATTACAACTCGCGGTGTACTGCACGTTATTAATCTCTGAAAAAAATGTGCAATTAATTTTTGATACATTTAGGGATGCTAACGCTACTGAAATAAGCATTACCCAAAATACGTTACAAGAAATATACATGTCCATCCGCGTCTTTCTCGTAGAAAGATTCGAACCCGAGTCAGTAGATTATGAAAATCTATTTCTATTGTTTTCATTGTTCTCAGTATCTGTACTACCAACAGATTATCATGAAATATCGATACAGCTTTTCATATACATCACCGTGAGATAAATAATATTTTTACGTACTCTTTCGTAGACAGAATAACATAAAACTTCGTTTTATTAGGTAAAGATTTCATGTTAACCATAAATAAATATATCTCATTCCCAGAGGACCAGTACAAATGGCTCCCATTGCCCGTGGCCGCCGAACGAAACATAAGCTTACTCTCTGATCATATCTATCTGTTTGTTCGCCTATGGCGTTCCCCGAACAACCAGTGTCTTCAGAAAGACAGTGAACCACAAGAAATTGTTTTGATATCGATATTACTCTTTCCAAAATAAATGAACTTAACTTAACTTTAGTGCGTCATTGAAGACATTAATTATAACCGTTCTCCCCTTTGGTTTTCGCCACGTAATGCTAGAATGATTTTAAAAAAATTCTGCCTTCTTGAAAATGGCGGACAACAGTACTAATTACAACTCGCGGTGTACTGCACGTTATTAATCTCTGAAAAAATGTGCAATTAATTTTTGATACATTTAGGGATGCTAACGCTACTGAAATAAGCATTACCCAAAATACGTTACAAGAAATATACATGTCCATCCGCGTCTTTCTCGTAGAAAGATTCGAACCCGAGTCAGTAGATTATGAAAATCTATTTCTATTGTTTTCATTGTTCTCAGTATCTGTACTACCAACAGATTATCATGAAATATCGATACAGCTTTTCATATACATCACCGTGAGATAAATAATATTTTTACGTACTCTTTCGTAGACAGAATAACATAAAACTTCGTTTTATTAGGTAAAGATTTCATGTTAACCATAAATAAATATATCTCATTCCCAGAGGACCAGTACAAATGGCTCCCATTGCCCGTGGCCGCCGAACGAAACATAAGCTTACTCTCTGATCATATCTATATGTTTGTTCGCCTATGGCGTTCCCCGAACAACCAGTGTCTTCAGAAAGACAGTGAACCACAAGAAATTGTTTTGATATCGATATTACTCTTTCCAAAATAAATGAACTTAACTTAACTTTAGTGCGTCATTGAAGACATTAATTATAACCGTTCTCCCCTTTGGTTTTCGCCACGTAATGCTAGAATGATTTTAAAAAAATTCTGCCTTCTTGAAAATGGCGGACAACAGTACTAATTACAACTCGCGGTGTACTGCACGTTATTAATCTCTGAAAAAATGTGCAATTAATTTTTGATACATTTAGGGATGCTAACGCTACTGAAATAAGCATTACCCAAAATACGTTACAAGAAATATACATGTCCATCCGCGTCTTTCTCGTAGAAAGATTCGAACCCGAGTCAGTAGATTATGAAAATCTATTTCTATTGTTTTCATTGTTCTCAGTATCTGTACTACCAACAGATTATCATGAAATATCGATACAGCTTTTCATATACATCACCGTGAGATAAATAATATTTTTACGTACTCTTTCGTAGACAGAATAACATAAAACTTCGTTTTATTAGGTAAAGATTTCATGTTAACCATAAATAAATATATCTCATTCCCAGAGGACCAGTACAAATGGCTCCCATTGCCCGTGGCCGCCGAACGAAACATAAGCTTACTCTCTGATCATATCTATCTGTTTGTTCGCCTATGGCGTTCCCCGAACAACCAGTGTCTTCAGAAAGACAGTGAACCATTCTACCGCTCCCACACGATTTATGGATAACCCCACGGTAATGAAAGTGTATTTTCTGTTTTCCTGTTGTCCTTTTATGACAAGGATTACTATATCTCTCTCAGTATAACTGGGATAATATTTGTTGTTGTTTTCGGTGATAGATTTTATTGGGATTGATTTTTTCTGTTTCTCATACAACAGCATTATCTCATTATCTAAAGTTTTTACCGACTACTGTACTTGTTTTAGGTTATTATTTAGGTCACCTTATTTCTAAGTTCGATTCTTTCGTAATTTACTTTCGTTAAATATATTACGTCTTGCTAAATTTGCAGGTTCTATGAAATTTATGCTATATCTTGCAACTAGATTCATTAGATATTTGATTTACAAATAGGTTATTATTCATCAAGACTTTCTATTACGACTAAGTTGAATTATTCTTTGGGCAAGATACATACAGTTTATTTATTTACTGAACTAGTTGTATTTTAAGTTTTATCTTTTATTTTTTGAATATTTATTTTAGTTATATTAGTTTTCTTAAAAATAACTACATTGTGACACTGAACATTTTAAGGAAATGGTTACATGTTTAGGTATATTTACAAATGTAACTTTATTATTTTTACGCTGAAAATGTAATGTTTTATTTAAATTATATACAATGATAGCAGTATTAACAGAGTTTAACCGTTAAACAAAAAGTTATCAGCTTTCAATTGGCTTTACATTTCCTTAATTGGAACTAAATAGTTCAATTGCATTATTAACATTAATTGATGTCTCTTTGTCTTCCGTTAAAATGATACAGTAACAGTATATTTAATAAACTTCCGGCTAGAAACTGACTGCAATAATCGCTTCTTATTCACTATAAAGCTGACTAATATCACTACCTTTTGAATGCAAACCAAAAGTTATAATTAACTACATGCCTTTATTCTGCTCTTTGAATAGCTCCTTAATTTAATTCGTGGTTGAGTACTCCTAGAAATGCTGGAATGAAGACGATTGTTGATATTGTTCAGATTATAATATTTGATGTCTTTTCGGAAACCCCTCCCTTTTTCTCTCTGTATCCTTATATCGCCTTTCCTCAATCCTATTGGAGACAGAAGTTCTTAATCTGTACGTACAGTACCTTTGCTCTGTGAATCACTGTATAGTACTTCGAAGAGAGTAAGTTTTATAGTACAACTCATTGACATTTCCTCTTTTCCCATTCAGGAATGTAGTGTGGGAGCTTATATTCCTTAGGTGGGCCGTTGTTAGCAACATTTGATCTTCATGGTCCCTGGGGCACTGATCTTCTAGGCTAGACATTTTTGTAAATTTTGTGCTAAACTGGTTCACTGTATTTGCGAGTTAGACTTTTGCATGCAGTACGAATAATTCTTCAAGAGTGTACACGATTTTGAACATTTCTGTATCACATTTCCTAGTAGCAAACAAGCTTATATCAATCATTGCCACCATTCTTTGTGTGTGCTCGATTTCCTATATTAATTTTGATATTTATCCCAGACATTGTATTCCCTCATCGACCACACAAATACTTTATTAGCGGTAGATCTGATACATCTACATCTACGTCAACTTCGATACTCTGCAAATCACATTCAAGTGTCTGGCAGAGGGTTCATCGAACCACCTTCACAATTCTCTATTATTCCAATCTCGTATAGCGCGCGGAAAGAACGAACACCTATATCTTCCCGTACGAGCTCTGATTTCCCTAATTTTATCGTGGTGATCGTTCCTCCTTATGTAGGTCGGTGTCAACAAAATATTTTCGCATTCGGAGGAGAAAGTTGGTGACTGGAATTTCGTGAGAAGATTCCGTCGCAACGAAAAACGCCTTTCTTTTAATGATTTCCAGCCCAAATCCTGTATCATTTCTGTGACACTCTCTCCAATATTTAGCGATAATACAAAACGTGCTGCCTTTCTTTGAACTTTTTCGATGTACTCCGTCAGTCCTATCTGGTAAGGATCCCAGATAGTTGATAGATGAACTACAGTTTCCAATATCCTACCAACAATTGACATTAATAATTTGTTTTGCCCACAGATTAGCTTATGTGGCCGATTCACTTCGTGTCCCATCAGCCTTATTCCAGATATTTGTATGACCTAACTGATTCCAGTTGTGACCCGTTAGTCACGCAGTCAAGTGACATATTTTTTACAAATGAAGTGTACGTCCATATGTTATTTACTTGAAGAAATAGTTGCTAATATCTCCACCAAGCTGATATTTTGTTAGTGTGTGGCATATTTTGCAATGCTTATCGGGTAGCACAGCCTCGAAAGTAAGCTGCTGACGCTCTGACACTTAAGCTAGCACTATTCGATTAGTCTATAGTTTAGGATATGAACGGTATCACTATACCCCGGGGCACACTTTTGCGCCAGTGGCTGACGCCCAGTACAGGCAAACGTGCTACGCCCCTTCTAGTAAGAACTCTTCTGTTCAGTCTCAAACATGTATAGACGTACATAATAAATATATTTTGTTTAGCAGGCGATGGTGCGGCAGGGCAATCAGAGCATTTACAAATCCATGAGACATCGTATTTACCTGCTCACGTTTAACAGCTACCTTAGCGTTATTTGGCACTAGAATATTTAATGCAAATGCTCTTCCACTAGGAACTGTTTCGTAGCTAAGGAGAGTAGCCTGTGGGCAGATTCAACGAAAGTTTTGCCGCAGTGGAGATCGATAGAGGGAGGAAGTACATCTGCAGGTCGTTCGCTGGCCACAGTTCGTTAGCCGCGCAGTTCAGCAGACGGGACACGTGGCCGTGGTTTCACGTTACACGCGCCGATGTGACCGAAGACAAGCCTGCCTAACGCTCTGGTAAATAAAATGCAATGAGCTGGTGAGAAACTGATCTCCTTTATTATGTACCAGTCTCTCATAGGCATAGAAGGCAAACGAAAACAAAAAGAGGAGCCAACAAATCTTGTGCATATTTAAGTGCATCACAGTGCAAAAATAACGACAGCACTTCTGAATTTCTAATAATTTTAGATCCTACGCTTTTATTTTGTGCAGTCGTTTCACGATGAGACAGTGTTTCAGGTACTCGTTTACTGCTGAACACACAGAATGTTCGAATACTTATCTGTTATCTAGTATGAACCGAATCGAGTAGAATTCAACGTAGTCTAACTAGATCAGGAGATACTGAAGGAATCAGATTAGAAAATAGGCATTAAAGGTAGTAGATGAGTTTTGTTATTTGGACAGAAAAATAACTGACTGTTGCCAAAGTAAGGAGGATATAAAATACAAACTAGCAATATAAAGGAACTCGTTTCTGAAAAAAAGAAATTTATTATCATAGAGTATAATTTAAAAGCGAGGAAGTTTTTTTTAAGGTATATGATGTGTAGCCTTGTATGTAAGTAAAACGTGGATGATAAACGGATCCAACAAGAAGAGAATAGTAGCTTTTGAAATGTGATCTTACAGAAAAATGTTGACGTTTAGACGGATAACTGTATAAGTAATGAAGAGGTACTGAATAGATGGTTCAAATGGCTCTGAGCACTATGGGACTTATCATCTGAGGTCATCAGTCCCGTAGACTTAGAACTACTTAAACCTAACTAACCTAAGCACATCACAAACATCCATGCCCGAGGCAGGATTCGAACCTGCGACCGTAGCCACTATATAGAATTAGGTAAAAAATTATGGCACAACTTGAGTAAAAGGACACATCCTGGGTCATCATGGGATCATCAATTTGGTAATCGAGAGAAGTACATGAGATAAAGTAGTGGAGACCAAGGCTTGACTAAGCGGGTTCAGATACTTGTAGGCTACTGTAATTATGCAGAGCATAACATCTTGCACAGGACAGACAGTCAGCAAGAGCTACATCATATCAGCCTTCAGACTGAAGTCCACAAAACACAAACATTACAGAGAGTCTCTCCACGAGAGGTTTCAGTGTTACGTTCTTTATTAAGTTCATGTTGCTGTTTTAGCATTCGCAGATATCCTTCCTTTCTTCTGGTATGTGAAACTATCGTTGCTCTACAATAGTGCATCGCTTTTCACAACTGCCGAGTGGAATGCTGCTTTGGCCATTGTTACTGGAGATCTCTGCGAATATTTACGACTAATACAATGCGAAGAAACCGAAAACAATCTGTTTCATCGAGCAGACTAAGTAGCCACAAATAATCAGTTTTGTTTCGTCATAACATTAATTTAGTTACTGGTGTCAATTATTTACTTACAGTTTTGAAAATTTATTCCAAGTTAATGATTTGATGGTTTCTCTGTAAGTATGAAAGGTAGTCACACTTTACTGTCTCAGATCTCAAAGTCCACTTCGTGAACTGTCATAAGATCTGAAAATCTAAACTTACGTTATATGTAACATTAATTTTGAGTGGGTGGTGAACCACATCTTTTACACATTTGAAAAACGTCCAGTTACCATCTTGAGATGCTGGTAAAATTCTTTATTAATACAACCAGATTTGGTCGACTGACCATCATTAGGTTGATAAGAATATTCACGGCTTCACTTAAGGCGAAATATAAAATCATTATCGTCAAATGACAAAACTATGAATTAGACATTGTTGTAATATCGTCATATTAATTACATCGTCATTCTATAAAAACATTCTAGGTAATGTACTCATTCATGTTGTAATTGCTGTGTTATGTCGTCTGTGCAGTCGGCTCTGTGTGGTATGAATATGTTCATTGGGTTAACTTCGATTGCAGTTATAACATGAACGAGGACAATTTTTACAGATTGACGATGTAGTTTACATTACGATATGATAAAACCATCTAATCCATGGTTTTGGCGGTAACTAATTTATATTTCGCCTAACATGAAGCTATGACTACTTTTATTTATTTAGGTTCATACATAATGGTGGTCAGTCGACCGAAACTGGTTGCATAATTAAAGAATTGTTCCAGGAGCTCGATGTGGTAATATTTAACTTTTCAAATATTTTATTTGTCAGTTTCTTGTGGTAACGTTCTTTCGTTACCACAGTCTAGTTGGATAGTTGTTAGCTGCATGCAGTTATGGAGATCTATGTGGCTACGAATGCACAAGGCACGTCTAATGAGGAAGGTCTATTATTTCTCGAGATTATAGCTGTCTTCAGTGATACTTCAGCCTAAGGCACTGTAATAGAGATAGTAAAAATCATGAACCCTTTTACACTAACAGAAGTGCAAAATAATGGATATGTGCCAAGATGAGTTCACATTACAGCTTAATGCCACTCTTGCTAGATTTGTGTGTCAAAGACACCCGGGAAGAGAAAGTCCACAATAAGATGATTAAAGGGTAAAAGAAGTTTTTTAAAAATATTTATTGCAACAATTTCAGTTGCGGCAAGACACACCTGATAACTAGCTTCGACCACAGCTTCGATTTTACAGCTTATGACTGCCTACATCTATGTACATGCTGCGCAAGCCACCGTATGGTGCATGGCGGAAGGTATCTCAAGCCACAAGTTATTTCCTTTCCTGTTCCACTTGCAAACAGCGAGGAAAAACGATTGTGTATACGACTCCGTACGAATCCATATTTCTCTTATCTTCGTGGTCCTTAGCAAAATTTACGCTAGTGGCTATAGAATTATTCTGTAATCAGTTTAAGATGGTGGTTCTCTGAATAATGTAACGTAATCTTCCCTCCAGGGATTTCCATTTGAGATGAGGAAGCAGCTCGTAATATTCTCGTGTTGATCAAGCTTACCGGTAACAAATCTAGTGGCTCGCCTCTGAATTGCTTCGACGTCTTCCTTAAATCTGACGTGGTGGGGATCCCAAACATTCGAGCAGTACTCAGGAATGTTTCGCAGTGGTGCTCTACATGCAGTCTCTAGAGATGAGCTATATTTTACTAAACATTCTCACAATAAACCGAAATCGATCATTCGTTTTCTCTAATCTTCCTCTTCCGTGATCGTTGCCTTTCAAGTCATTTTGCAATGTTACGCATACAGATTCAGTCATCACGCAGCACACAACCAATGCTGCATTCCAACATTACGGGATTGTTGCTCATTTCGTCTGCATTAACTTTCATTTTTCTACATTTAGCCGGCCGCTGTGGCCGAGCGGTTCTAGGCGCTTCAGTCCGGAACCGGGCTGCTGCTACGGTCGCAGGTTCGAATCCTGCTTCGGACATGGATGTGTGTGATGTTCTTAGGTTAGTTAGGTTTCAAATGGTTAAATGGCTCTGAGCACTATGGGTCTTAACATCTGAGGTCATCAGTCCCCTAGAACTTACAACTACTTAAACCGAACTAACCTAAGGACATCACACACTTCAATGCCCGAGGCAGGATTCCCACCTAACTAAGCTACCTTATATATTTACGAAAAGAAACAAAATTTCAAAAATGCAATTGGCCAGGCATGCACCTACGTCAGGAGCTCACACAATGGACAGGAATGCACAGTCCCCACAACTAGACAAATATCACTTTCAACACGAAGTTACGTATTTTTAAATGGCACATAAATGTTTTTTTTCTAGCGAAATAAAAACTATGAATAAATTGGCAGATTTTGTAATACTGCTCGAAACCTTAAACGTTCTGGTATACTTAGACTATAAATAATGGAAACGGCGCCACAGTTTCTGCCGCAATGCTGTAATGTAGTCCTGCGAGTTGACTGCACTGTCCTGATGCCTGCTGTAAGCAACCATTATTCTGCGCTTTACGGCAGAAACAGTGGCGCCTTCGCCATCCTTTGAAGTCTACGTATTTCAGAAGGTACAAGATTTGGAACAATCCAAAAAATCTGCCGTCACCAACTGTACCTCTTGTTTTAATTTCCGTCAAAAAAAAACACGTAAGTTCCGTTAAAAAAAAAAAAGAACCCAAGTTTGTGTTGAAAGTGATGTTTGTGTACATGTACGGATTTTATCTTGCTGCACATTGCATGAGCCCCTACAGACAACCATTCTTGGCGAATTGTATTTTTCACATTGTGATTCGTTTAGAAAATATACTTGTATGAGGTGGCAGAGTTAGATGGGACACACTGTATACACATAGAATAAGAACGGTCTTGTCATACTTAGCAAGGGAACACCGGGCGAAGTCTTCGAGACACTTACATAAATGGAACCTATTCCGTATATAGGACCATCGTTAACAATCTTCAGTGAGGAAGCATGTCAATCCTTTCCGGAAATTTAGGAATATGGAATCTACATGTTTCCCTTCATCCATGGTTTGCAGGATATCATGTGAGAAAAGGAAAAGCCGAGTTTTTCACGAGCTATGGGGATTTGTGCACAGAAGCTTCTCCGTCTCAAGAAGATTTATTACTTTCGAACTCAAAATATGTTCAAGAATCTTGCAGCAAACCGATGTTAACGATTTTGGCCTGTAATTTGGTGGGTCCGTTCTTTTACTCTTCTTATAGCAGGGGTCATCTGCGCTTTTTTCCAGTGGGTTGAGACGAAACGTGCTTTTCAAAGAAATATGACTTTTCTCTAGTCTTGATTAAGAACTTGATTAACTCTGAAGATCATCATTAAATGTGAAATACTTATCAAGGACGACTAATTGCATCTGAGACTGTTACAATACATACTTTTAAAATTTATACAATTGCAGCATCTCTGATGACAATATGTCATCCCTTATAAGTACAATAAGTATATCGATTCTTGTGGTCGTAGCAACGTAGCGCTTGCCGAGAGCAGAGGATGAATGGAACAGGCAAGGAACTTAGCACAGGATTTGGGTTAAAGATGAACAAAGCGAATGAAAGTAATATGAGGAGTAAAGAGAAGAATAGTTATTTACTATACATAAAAATGGGGATAACACGTCATATAATAATTGAAAGAATTCTGTTCTACACGAAGCACGGCAAGACAAGAAGGGTACGCAGGGAAGGAACGAGTATCAGAAGTAGACCGTCACAATCTAGGGAAGCGAGGAAAGTTCGGCGAATGCCTCGTTTAGCAGTGACTTCCTCAGAGAGGAAAGCAATAATTCAGATGGAAAGGCGTGGTTGTGGCCTTGTCGAAGGTTCCGTGCCCGAAAGCGCTTTAAGAGAGTTAAGGAGATCTGACTCAGGATGTTCTGGAAAGGACGTCGAACCCCTCTCTTCCCAAACGCTAGTCAAGTGTCATAGCCACTGTGTCACATACCTCGGTATTCGCAGGCAATAAGACTTCTTCGACGAAAGAATGTTAACGATATCACTTGCTGACACAGAATTCCGATAAGTGTTTCCGAGCCTGTACATATGTACGCATGAGTGCGTGTGAGTGAAACTTGGCTCTTAGGAAAAACGCAGAAGAAGAAACTGGAAGTATTTGGAACTTGGCACTGCAAAAATTAAATGAGCCGATGAGTTATGGCATGAAAATGTTCTAGAAACAACAATGAAGGTCAGAACCTACCGAAAGTTCTTACTTGAAGAAGGAACAGATTAGCGCAATATACATATACCAAAAGACCCAGGGATAGGGAGTTAGTGCGGGAAGGAGTAGTGAAGGAGAAAACTTGTGTGGCAGTCAAAGATTATAGCATGTAAAACGAACTGGGGAGGGTGTTTGGGACAGAAGGTACGATTATTTGGTGGTGTCTTCAGTCGGAAGAATTGTTTGATAAGGCTCTACATGTTAGTCTATCCCTTCCAAGTCTCTTTATCTCTACCTAATTATGGCAAACTACATCCACGTCCACTTGAAACTGCGTACTCTGTTCGAGCCTTTGCCTCCCTTGCAATTCTCTCCCGCCGTCACCCCCCCCCCCTCCGGCCCTCCCCACTTTAATTACCTAATTAATTGTTCCTGTTCCTTTATGCATCAGAATGTGCCCTATGAACCGATTCCTTATTTTAATCAAGCTTCATCATAAATCTCTTTCCTCCCCTACTAAATTTAGTTCCTCCTCATTAGTTATTCGATCTGCTCATCTAATATTCAGCATTCTTCTGTAGCAATACGTTTCAAAAGCTTCTGTTCTCTTTTTGACCCAGCTGTTTATAGTTCACGTTCCAGTTCCTTACTACCAAATTCCTTCAGAAAAGACTTCCTATTGTTTAAATTTATATTCGATGTTAACAAATTTCTCTTTTTCAGATACACTTTCCTTGCTATTGCCAGTCTGCATTTTATATACTTTACACCTCAGCCATCATCAGTTATTTTTTTGCGCAATTAACAAAACCCGTCTATTAATTTTAGTGCTTTCATTTTCTAATCTAATTCCTTGAGCATTGCCTGATTTCATTCTGTTACATTTCATTACATCTGTTTGGTTTTTGTTATGTTTCCACTAAAAACTCTCTTCAAGGTGCTATCTGTTCCCTTAAATTGATCATCTAAGTTCTTTAGCGCCTCTTACGAAACTACTCTCTTGATTTCCTTCTCAACAAGTCCTTCCATTTTATGTCATTCGACTCCTATAGCTGTAGTCAGGTTACTGAACAGTATTCAGATAACCTGTCTCTGTCTGTATTTTATGTCTAATACACTCAAAATTTCAAAGAATTTAATCCAATCAACACTATCAAAATCTTTCTTTAGTTCTACAAATTGTATAAATGTAGGCTTGCGTTTCTTTAACCTAAGGTAAGTCATAGCATCAGTATGTAAGATATGCCGGTAAGAAACATCTTTAATGTGAATACGATATTTGGGAGCGTGCTAGAAGCCGACAGGTAACAAGAAATGCATAACTGTAGCATGACTAAAATACATGTACATCAGATATCAGTGCTCTTCGATAAAGGCACGAAGCTCGAGCTTGCTTCAATCCGACCGAATCATATTAGGTTACTCTAAATAGCTTCACCATTGCTTCCTTTGTTCGAGCGATGTAAAGGAGTGTGTTTCTCTAGAATTACTGCACAAACGCTTGCATAAACTCTTGCTCACTTCAGTCGTGTGGCGCAACAACCGCGCCGCTTTACATTCCAGTCTTGCTCACACACAAGGAACTCATTCTGCGGTCGACTGACGCCAAGTGCGCACATCGATGAGGCTCACTCCAACCTAGTGCCTCGCACAGAAGCCGGCTGTTTGCTTCCGATTGCATGTTAAGCTATAGCTATGACATTTAAGTTTTTTCTGATCTTGCGTTACTGAACTACGCAAAATCTTTGATAGTATATGGATTGTGATCTACACTTTTTTGACATATAATTACAGGATCGCTCAGTTCACACTAACTCAGCGCCATAGGCTGCAGTCTCACAGTAGCACCGCCATCGGTAGATTCCGCCGACGACCGACATCATCCGAAGAAGGCCGATCTTTTCAAATGAGTACCCCATCCTACATGCGCGGTCACACTGTAGCCTATCCCATCGCCCGAACGTACAGACTTCGGCGAAATTCAAATTAGTTTTTTTCGGCCATAATGGCCGACACGACACGAAACATGGGCCGTGAGAAACTGGTAAGTTTAGTCAGAGAAGTAGTTTGTGGCATCCTGGAGCTGAAAAATGTAATCGGGATATACACTCCTGGAAATTGAAATAAGAACACCGTGAATTCATTGTCCCAGGAAGGGGAAACTTTATTGACACATTCCTGGGGTCAGATACATCACATGATCACACTGACAGAACCACAGGCACATAGACACAGGCAACAGAGCATGCACAATGTCGGCACTAGTACAGTGTATATCCACCTTTCGCAGCAATGCAGGCTGCTATTCTCCCATCGAGACGATCGTAGAGATGCTGGATGTAGTCCTGTGGAACGGCTTGCCATGCCATTTCCACCTGGCGCCTCAGTTGGACCAGCGTTCGTGCTGGACGTGCAGACCGCGTGAGACGACGCTTCATCCAGTCCCAAACATGCTCAATGGGGGACAGATCCGGAGATCTTGCTGGCCAGGGTAGTTGACTTACACCTTCTAGAGCACGTTGGGTGGCACGGGATACATGCGGACGTGCATTGTCCTGTTGGAACAGCAAGTTCCCTTGCCGGTCTAGGAATGGTAGAACGATGGGTTCTATGACGGTTTGGATGTACCGTGCACTATTCAGTGTCCCCTCGACGATCACCAGTGGTGTACGGCCAGTGTAGGAGATCGCTCCCCACACCATGATGCCGGGTGTTGGCCCTGTGTGCCTCGGTCGTATGCAGTCCTGATTGTGGCGCTCACCTGCACGGCGCCAAACACGCACACGGCCATTATTGGAACCAAGGCAGAAGCGACTCTCATCGCTGAAGACGACACGTCTCCATTCGTCCCTCCATTCACGCCTGTCGCGACACCACTGGAGGCGGGCTGCACGATGTTGGGGCGTGAGCGGAAGACGGCCTAACGGTGTGCGGGACCGTAGCCCAGCTTCATGGAGACGGTTGCGAATGGTCCTCGCCGATACCCCAGGAGCAACAGTGTCCCTAATTTGCTGGGACGTGGCGGTGCGGTCCCCTACGGCACTGCGTAGGATCCTACGGTCTTGGCGTGCATCCGTGCGTCACTGCGGTCCGGTTCCAGGTCGACGGGCACGTGCACCTTCCGCCGACCACTGGCGACAACATCGATGTACTGTGGAGACCTCACGCCCCACGTGTTGAGCAATTCGGCGGTACGTCCACCCGGCCTCCCGCATGCCCACTATACGCCCTCGCTCAAAGTCCGTCAACTGCACATACGGTTCACGTCCACGCTGTCGCGGCATGCTACCAGTGTTAAAGACTGCGATGGAGCTCCGTATGCCACGGCAAACTGGCTGACACTGACGGCGGCGGTGCACAAATGCTGCGCAGCTAGCGCCATTCGACGGCCAACACCGCGGTTCCTGGTGTGTCCGCTGTGCCGTGCGTGTGATCATTGCTTGTACAGCCCTCTCGCAGTGTCCGGAGCAAGTATGGTGGGTCTGACACACCGGTGTCAATGTGTTCTTTTTTCCATTTCCAGGAGTGTAGTTCGGAATCTATGGACTGAAGTCGCAGGGTTATTGGAAACGACAAGTAGGAAAATCTTTACCTGAAATTTTAGTTGTAGATTATAAATTTCAAGTGACGAGGATAGTGTGTCTTATGAGTAACGTTAATGTGGTTGATCTTTTTGAGTTGCGGTAGGTGGACATTACCTGTCTACACATTATTATTACTGCTTACTGGTGTTTGTATATCAGTAGGCTGGTTATTCTGTTTTGTGGTTTGCAAATGTGGTTTACGTATGTGTTTCCACTTTGTATTGCTTTAAGTGTTCAGAGAATATTATTTCAGACTTTGAGTTTGTATTTCGTACATAAAGGATGCTGAAAAGCCGTCACTGAAGGTTAACTGTAGTATGTCTACACATCTTCAAATAAATTCAACAAAACAGATTTCGAGTACTTTCAGAGGTATGCTTTGAGCTCTAAAAAAAAATCCAATATTCATGTTAAAGGTGCAGTTCTGGCACAAGTAAAACTAGAAGTGATACTTTGATATTTGACATCTGGCTACTACATCTTTTCAATGGTTAGGCCTATTAGTCCAGTCAAATTGCAGATATACCTTGCAAAAGGTGGGGTAGAAGAGTTTATTTTTTCAACTCGTTCATATGGTTGGAAAGATTAGAAAATCGAGTTTTGCCAACAAAATTTCGCTTGGGAAAACTTTCTGCAGTCAAAAAACTTGGAAAATTTCGGCCTTTTTTCAGTTTTTTCAAAATATCTGTTTCATTTGCTCCTATCGCTTTAACGTCTAGTTTCTTTTTTAAAGAGCACAACATTCTCTACAAATTTGATTCTTGCCATTTTTTTCTACTCCCAATATCTAAGGCGCTACAGCGCCTAAAAAAATACCAATTTTTCAAATTTTGAGCATAGTAACAAGATACCTTATTTTTGAACACTATTTTTTCCTGTTTCTGTTTGTGTAGTATAAATACATTATACATCATGTTATATGTTGGAATTTACCACCTCACTTTCCTCAACATCCTCCATAACATCTTCTTCACTGTCTTCATATAAAAATTTTGGCACGTTTTCACAGTTGACGCCAATACATTTCTTACAAATTGAAGAACATTTCAAACCCGCTTTTCTGCAGGAGCACGCTCCGCCACAGTTCAGCTTGCATGGCATGAAACAATGTGAAGAAGTGCTTCAGGTGCTGGATCTTGGCTCATTATAACGGGTATTGGACCGTGGTCACTGTGATTCCAGCCCCATTTCTCAGGAGGTTTCCAGTTTCCCATCCAACTTTGGACTTGTTGCTAAGTCCGCAACGAATGATGTGCAGCATCTTGTGTAGGTGGCAAACGTGCAAGATTCAGTTTGCTTTTTGTGGCAGACTTGGCGAGTAGCTGGTACCGCAAATGGTCTAGTGTGTGGGAACTGCTGACACCTCCACTATACAATGCGATAGTAACCTGTTCTCCTGCTGTTATTATTTCTACACGGGTAGCATGTGGTTTATTGAACGTGCAAAGGGCTGAGGTTAGGTGTTCATTTTTCGCAACAATATTGCAGCACTTAAATTTTCCTTGACCAAAAAAAGCGGATGTTGTATCACATACGCTAAAGGGGTAAGTGAACAGAATATATTCACTGTCAAACTTGTAAGCTGCAGCGGAAAACCACTTGTCTTCTGCATTTCTTATTCCTGGCTTTAAGAAAAATAAGTTTTCAATGCCTTGCCCCAAACCAGTCATGAGCACAAGCAGGTCAACATCTTCTCCTACAATGACAACACTTCCAAAATCTTTGGTTCTTGAAATGGCAGATGTTACAATCATAACGTCAGCATCTTCTTGTGCCTGGAGCAATTCAATGCTACACTCCAGAAATTCCTTTTTAAGAAGTGTGATCAAACGCATCTTGTTTCGTTCGTTGTACAAGAACTTGTCCTGAAGGACTTGGTTCACCATCTCTGATTCAACCACAACGTCAACCGAAGAATGTTTTTTCGACCTACGAATCCTCTCAGCACTCTTTGTGCTACATTTGTCTCCCTCACATGGATACCCATCAAATACAATAGCAAATTGAGATCCAAAATGACGTTGCAGGTAAGAAACATAGCTTTGAGCTATTGACTTGAAGTAAACATTTCGAGCCCAAGTCACTTTGTGGATAAGGTACCCTCCATCAATGACAAAAAATTTACTCGGTCCACCTGACTTCACATCTTCCACTGGAACGAAGGCCAAAGAATAAACACGCTTTTGTCCGCTAGAGAACAATTCCTACATACTTTTTCTGATAACTGATCATTAACGTCAATCAACTGTAGAAAATGTACGGCATCTACATGCAATCGTATTACGTATTGTAACACAAATAAACTTCACGCAATCCGACGTGAATGTGTTCGAAGTTACTGAATATGATGCTGTTTGTCCTGGCTCTGCAGCAGAGTGAGATGGTAAATTCCAATAAATAACATGATGAGTAATATGTTTATACTACACAAATAGAAACTCAAATAACAGTGTTAAAAAATTAGGTAATTTGCCACTTTACTCGAAATTTGAAAAAAAATGGTATTTTTTGACGTGCAGTAGCGCCTTAGATACTGGGTGTAGAAAAAAATGGTAAGAACCAAAATTGTAAAGAATTTTGTGCTCTTTAAAAAAGAAAATAGACGTCAAAGCGATAGGAGCAAATGAAACTGACATATTTTGAAAAAACTGAAAAAAGTCCGAAATTTTCGAAGTTTTTTGACTGCAGAAAGTTTTCCCAAGAGAAATTTTGTTGGCACAACTTCGTTTTCTAACCTTTCCAACAATATGAACGAGTTAAAAAAATAAAACCTTTTACCCCACCTTTTGCAAGGTACAGGCTTTTTTTTCTGACAGTTTCACTGTACTATACAGGGTGTTACAAAAAGGTACGGCCAAACTTTCAGGAAACATTCCTTACACACAAATAAAGAAAAGATGTTATGTGGACATGTGTCCGGAAACGCTTAATTTCCATGTTAGAGCTCATTTTAGTTTCGTCAGTATGTACTGTACTGCCTCGATTCTGATGATCAAATTGTAAATTTTCACAATCAACATGTGTGGGCTGACGAGAATCCGCACGCAATTGTGCAATCACGTCATCAACACAGATTTTCTGTGAACGTTTGGGCAGGCATTGTTGGTGATGTCTTGATTGGGCCCCATTTTCTTCCACCTACGCTCAATGGAGCACGTTATCATGATTTCATACGGGATACTCTACCTGTGCTGCTAGAATATGTGCCTTTACAAGTACGACACAACATGTGGTTCATGCACGATGGAGGTCCTGCACATTTCAGTCGAAGGGTTCGTACGCTTCTCAACAACAGATTCGGTGACCGATGGATTGGTAGAGGCGGACCAATTCCATGGCCTCCACGCTCTCCTGACCTCAATCCTCTTGACTTTCATTTATGGAGGCATTTGAAAGCTCTTGTCTACGCAACCTCGGTACCAAATGTAAAGACTCTTCGTGCTCGTATTGTGGACGGCTGTGATACAATACGCCATTCTCCAGGGCTGTATCAGCGCATCAGGGATTCCATGCGATGGAGGGTGGATGCATGTATCCTCGCTAACGGATGACATTTTGAACATTTCGTGTAACAAAGTGTTTGAAGTCACGCTGGTTCGTTCTGTTGCTGTGTGTTTCCATTCCATGATTAATGTGATTTGAAGAGAAGTAATAGAATGAGCTCTATCACGGAAAGTAAGCGTTTCCGGACACATGTCCACATAACATATTTTCTTTCTTTGTGTGTGAGGAGTGTTTCCTGAAAGTTTGGCCATACCTTTTTGTAACACCCTGTATACATTATACTGAAAAGTACAGTTTCAAGTTTTTGTGTGATATGTTGCATGTTATTTATGATGCCCTAAATTATAGTTTTAAAGTAGATATTTTCACTCTTGCAACCCAACTATGAAATTGTTAATTTATGTCATACCAAATTTTGGAGCTATGCTTCGTCCAAGTGCCCTAAAGGATTATGATGTTTTCTTTACTCAAAGGTAGAATAAATCTGAAATAATGCTGCCGCCACTTGTTCGTCCTTTTTCAAATCCACTAGGCAAGGATTCAAAAAAGCAGTGAAATTTATAGTAATAGACTCTGATTATACCAACTGCCAGTATTGCAATCACCGTTTTTAGAATAAAGTGAGCTGCTGTGAAACCACAGATCTACCTGTCATTAATTAAATAATACTTGCTTACTCACACACTAATTTTATCCATTCATCATACGAACACATCAAAAAATGTTTTGCATCACCTCGGTTCCAAGAGTTCCGGAACCTGTACAGAAAATTGGAATAGAGATCAACATAAACATCATTTCTGTCCTATTTATTGCTCATGAAAACCAACACATTGCATGTTGTACCACCACACAGCGAAACCTTCAGAGGTGGTGTTCCAGACTTCTGTACACACCGGTACCTCTAATACCCAGTAGCACGTCCTCTTGCATTGATGCATGCCTGTATTCATTGTGGCATACTATCCACAAATTCATCAAGGCACTGTTGGTCTAGATTGTCCCACTCCTCAACGGCGATTCGGCGTAGATCCCTCAGAGTGGTTAGTGGGTCACGTCGTCCATAAACAGCCCTTTTCAATCTATCCCAGGCATGTTCGATAGGGTTCATGTCTGGAGAACATGCTGGCCACTCTAGTCGAGCGACGTCGTTATGCTGAAGGAAGTCATTCACAAGATGTGCACGATGGGGACGCGAATTGTCGTCCATGAAGACGAATGCCTTGCCATTATGCTGCCGATACGGTTGGACTATCGGTCGGAGGATGGCATTCACATACCATACAGCCGTTACGACACCTTCCATGACCACCAGTGGCGTACGTCGGCCTCACATAATGCCACCCCAAAACAGCAGGGAACCTCCATCTTGCTGCACTCGCTGGACAGTGTGTCTCAGGTGTTCAGCCTGACCGGGTAGCCTCCAAACATGTCTCCGACGATTGTCTGGTTGAAGGCATATGCGACACTCATCTATAAAGAGCGTGATGCCAATCCTGAGCAGTCTATTCGGCATGTTGTTGGGCCCATCTGTACGGCGCTGCATGGTGTCGTGGTTGCAAAGACGGACCTCGCCATGGACGTCAGGAATGAAGTTGCGCATCATGCAGCCTACTGCGCACAGCTTGAGTCGTAACACGACGTCCTGTAGCTGCACGAAAAGCATTATTCAACATGGTGGCGTTTCTGTCAGGTTTCCTCCGAGCCATAATCATTAGGTAGCGGTCATCCACTGCAGTAGTAGCCCTTGGGCGGCCTGAACGAGGCATGTCATCGACAGTTCCTGTCCCTCTGTATCTCTTCCACGTCCGAACAACATCGCTTTGGTTCACTCCGAGACGCCTGGACACTTCACTCGTTGAGAGGCCTTCCTGGCACAAAGTAACAATGCGGACGCGATCGAACAGCGGTACTGACCGTCTAGGCATGGTTGAACTACAGACAACACGAGCTGTGTACCTCCTTCCTGGTGGAATGACTGGAACCGCTCGGCTGTCGGACCCCCTCCGTCTGATAGGCGCTGCTCATGCGTGGTTGTTCACATCTTTGAGCGGGTTTAGTAACAAATGGCTCTGAGAACTATGGGACTTAACATCTGTGGTCATTAGTCCCCTAGAACTGAGAACTACTTAAACCTAACTAACCTAAGGACATCACACACATCCATGCCCGAGGCAGGATTCGAACCTGCGACCGTAGCAGTCGCGCGGTTCCGGACTGAGCGCCCAGAACCGCTAGACCACCGCGGCCGGCGTTTAGTAACATCTGTGAACAGTCAAAGGGACTGTGTCTGTGGTACAATATCCACAATCAACCTCTGTCTTTTGGCGGTATGGGAACCGGGGAGATGCAAAACTTATTTTGATGTGTGTAATAGAAACATCTGCTTTCACTAGGTAAATTAACCATTATATGGTCATAACCTTATTGGCAAAACCTTTATACACTGATGTTACCATTGTAGCATAACCAGTCATACTCTGAACAATGCATTTTGTAGAGAGCCTTAGCGCGGTGTACCACTGAAACTACATATTTTCGTAATACGTGAGTATTTCGTAAAACTTGTCTGGTAATCCTAATAACTGAAGACAGAGTGTTCAGTACTCGATACGTTCTTTTCGAGACAGTTATAGCTCATTCGGCATCTTTTTAATAGCAAACGCAGCATATCAGCACTGGTCTGCAAGTATAGAGGCGTCGTGGTATCCATTCCATCCTTGGAGGTTGAAATCTGACCTACTTCATACGCATAACAGATTTTAACCTTATGTGCTCGACCATGCCAAAATCTGACGAATAGATCTGTCGTACCGCGAACTAGATGTCGTCCGATGTTATCGGGCAACCTCTGGCGACGGCGTCTGACAACCGTCGTCGCTGCCACTGTGAACGCAGCATTAGCCAGCAGAAGGGACCGTTTACCTGCTTGCGGAGGTTGGGCATACCTACGGTCATGTACAATGCTAGCTTGTTATCTGTCGCAGGTGTGAGTCGCACTCTGTCACATTTGTTCCATGCAGCTACGCTAGATGAAACTAAATATTTTACACAAGTCATCCTAAGTCGAAATTCTGTGGCAAGTTTGCGAAATACAGTTCACAAATGCTAAATTAATGTGAAAAATCCATTAGGATCAAAAATGGTAGGCGAGACAGATGATTTAAATTTTGATAACTGATTATTTATTCCTCAGTTAAAACCGATTTAAATTTTGATAACTGATTATTCATTCCTCAGTGAAAACCACTATAAATAGAATGGCGCCGTAGAGTTTGCAAATATAGCTTCAAATAAACGGATGAAACTATATATGTGCAATAAAGCTAGCATATATGTAATTGAAGTGCAGACATATTCCCTAATCAACTATTCTAAACTGTTAACTGACACACACCGTTAAAGTACAATAGCACCGTACACAAATTATAAATTTCCTTAAGTGTTCATAAAGTCATTCAGGTTAACCAGAAACAATTATTAAAATTCTAGCAAGGGGATCGCGCCTACTCGTCATCACCGATTTCGGTCAAATTCGTGATATGTGCAGGGCTTGGGCAGAATTGAAAGTTGTAGAAGTTGGAGCTCCAGATGACCAAGCGGTTAGAAGAAAAAAATAGTGTTTCTTGCCGCGGATCGACCGAGGCATGAACCATTTATGTCAGCATAGTTTCCAGGCAGCGGCTGGCGCAGCAGAAAGAGTGCAAAACGATCAGAGGGTCGTGGGTCGACTCCCTATGTCCAAACATTTTTGAGCCATGCGCGGCTCGTGTTCATGCCATTTATTGTTTGTCATCTTCTTTTACGGTACTGCCGCCTCGTTGCCTTATTCCATTTACTGGCGTCACTAACTTCTGCCTTACTTGCCCGTGAGTGGCAGCAGCAGCACTTATCGATAAGTGCACTGTCGTCCCATCTGTGGAGCGACCGATAGTATTCCCGGGTCGTCGTCTGTCTGGAAGTCATTTGGGGGCGGACCAGGAGTGCAGTCGGGCACGGAGCGGCGTCGGGGATGGAGCGCCAGTGAGGTGCTGACAGACAGTACTTGCCGACCGCTGGGGACACACATGCACTGTCCGACGGAAGGAGACTGGAGCGCGAACGACCGTTGGTTCGTCGTACGGTCGGTCGTCTCATCGGCCGACGTGTATTTGGTCTTTTGACAGTTTACGTGTGTGAGGCAGTCGGTCGGTTGGGGCAGAGCAGCGAGGAAGTCACCATGGCGCGTTGTCAGGCCCGAGCCGCTGGCGGCGTGCACGCGCGGTTGGAATTGTGAGGCGCTTCTTGCGAGGGTTACAAAGTTCGTCGCCCACCGACCCTGGACACTAAAGTTGAGTGCTCACTTAACCTACTATTATCACATCTCTTCGTTTGATCCTGGTTGTCGCTTTCTGGGAGATTCCCCGGAGCAACAGTGTGTGTGCAATGAAGTCGGCTAGAATTGCAACCGTCTTCCTGTGTGGTGTTTAACTTAATTTAATTCATTCCTTCCTTAATGAAGTGTACCAGCGGTATCTTCTGCCTTGTGACGGTTAACGTTCCGGTGGCCTGCCCTGGTCGTTGACGTAGTTTTTGGCAGTGTATTTTCTTCGTCCTGTTGATGCTGGCCAGCACGGCGTGTAGTTCGACAGCTGAGGTGTTGTTGGTAGTTTTGGGCGTTTATTCTGACTTGGATGGATTGGGTACCAGTATCCAGAACGTTGTGCTATTGACTTTTTGTTGTCGTTTTGCTGGTCGGGTGGAGCGGAACTAATCTTGTTGGTTGGTTCGCCGGCTGGCTTTCCGTTGGGTTGCCTTCGGTCTGGCTGTTTGTCTCACCTAAACGTGCGTTAGTGTTACCTTCCCAGGCCAATCCCTGGAACCTTCTGAGCGCCGCTCCTTGTGTTTTACATAGTGATTTCCTATTTAGTCTCAAGTACTCTGTGTGGTCTTCAGCCGAGTTTTAGCTTATTAAAATTGCAAAGCTTTTCTTCTTAGGCTTTAAGCCGTAAAAAATAAAAAAAAAATAAAAATAAACCTGTTTCAAGTTGGTATGTGGCCTTCAGGCGAGTTTTCAGCCATTTCAAATCAAAAGTCGAATAATTTTATCTAGGCCTCAAGCAATAAGAAATATTTTCTAGTTTTTATGTGTCATACAGCCGAGTTTTGCAGCTTAAATTAAAAATTGGAAATTTATTTGTTTGGGCTTTAAGTCGTGAGATTGTTTGGGTTTCGTATGTGGCCTTCAGCCGAGAGTTATGTGAAGCATTTTAGGATAAAGCCTTTAGCTTATTTTAGTTGAAATATAGAAGCTCTTCCCTTTAGGCCTTAAGCCGTAAAATTGTTTTCTGCATGGTGTGTGGCCTTGAACCGAGTTTTAATTTCTCTTACATTAAATTTCAAAATCCTTGTCTTTCCCTGAAGTCAAAAGATTGTTATTCTTTAGTATGAGGCCTTCAGCCGAGTTTTACATGAAATATTTTAAGATAAGGCCTTCAGCCTTTTCAAATTGAAAGCTCTTCTTCCTAGGCCTTAAGCCGTTAAATTATTTTGTTGATATGCGGCCTTCAGCCGAATTTTCAGCCTATTTAGATTAAACTTTGAAAATATTTGTCTCGGCCTTAAGTCGTAACACTGTTCTTAATTAATGTGAGGTCTTTAGCCGAGTTCTATGTGAAAAATTTAAGCTAAGGCTTTCAGCCTATTTATATTGAAGATAAAAAATTTTTTCTAAAGAAGTGAAACCTCCAGAAGAACTCCTGCACCTCAGTTCCTTGCTTAGGCCTTGTGCCTTGGATTTTCGATGTGGCCTTCAGCCGATCTCAATTAAATCAAAGGAGGACTTTCGTTAAAACCTTGAGAGTTGATTCTTGCTTGTGTGATTGTGTGTTTTAAGAAATAAAATTTATATGTTACTGACAGTAAATTATTTTGGCCCCTTTCCACAAATATAACCTTATCCGCTCTGTCTTGTTAGACCAGGTCTTTCAATTTTTTTATTTGTTTCTTTTTATTATCAATATTTACATTACTTAGACTGGCAATAAACCGAAATGTAAACAAAGTAACCCACTCGTTTACAGCGCCGTAGACATAACCCTTTCTGAAACATTATTTCCAGCAGTCCACGTATGACGTATATACAAGAACATACTGGCTCTTCTGGACTGAGGATTCAAAAAAAGGCGGAGGAGTTTGCAGCAAAATATAGGAACCTCGTCATTACATCGTCATAATCTGGGAAACTTACAACAAATTTACGTATAAAAAAAGATTTTGACACATGTAATGTAGCCCTGCGTGCAGGAGCACAAATTTCTTGTCTTAATTAATTCATGGGGAAGAGTATGCTGATGCAACAGCTCCATACTTAACAATCATATACAACCGTTCGCTCGACGAAAGATCCATACCCAAAGACTGGAAAGTTGCACAGGTCACACAAATATTGAAGAAAGGCATTATGAATAATCTACTAAATGACAGGCCCATATTATTAACGTCGATATGCAGCAGGATTTTGGAACATACATTGTGTTCGAACAATATGAATTACCGCTAAAGAAACAGTGTATTGACACACAGCATGGATTTAGAAAACATCGTTATTGTGAAACACGACTAAGCTCTTTAATTACATGAAGTTCTGAGTGCTATTAACAAGGGATTTCAGATTGATTCTGTATTTCTGGATTTCCGGAACGCTTTTGACACTGTACCACACAATCGGCTTGTAGTGAAATTTTCTGCTTATAGAATATCGTCTCAGTTACGTGACTGTATTAGTGATTTCCTGTCAGAGAGGTCACAGTTCTTAGTTCTTAGTAACTGACGGAAAGCCATCGAGTAAAACAGAAGTGATTTGTGGTGTTCCTCAAGGTAGTGTTATAGGCCCTCTGCTGTTCCTTATCATATAAACGATTTGGGAGACAATCTGAGCAGCCGTATTAGGTTGTTTGCAGATGACGCTGTCGTTTATCGACTAATGAAGTCATCAGACGATCAAGACAAATTGCAAAACGAATTAAAAAAAATATCTGTACGGTGAGAAAATTGGCAATTGACCCTAAATAACGAAAAGTGTGAGATCATCCATATGAGTGCTAAAAGGAATCTGTTAAACTTCGGTTACACGGTAAATCAATCAAATCTAAAGGCTTTAAATTCAACTAAATACCTAGGAATTACAATTACGAACAACTTAAATTGGAAGGAACACATAGAAAATGTTGTGGGGAAGGCTAACCAAAGAATGCGTTTTATTGGCAGGACACTTAGAAAATACAACAGATCTACTAGGAGACTGTCTTCACTACATTTGTCCGTCCTCTTTTAGAATACTGCTGCACGGTGTGGGATCCTTACCAGGTAGGACTGACGGAGTACATAGGAAAAGTTCAAAGAAGGGTAGCAGGTTTTGTACTATCGCGAAATATGGGAGACAGTGTCACTGAAACGATACAGGATTTGGGGTGGACATCATTAAAAGAAAGGCGTTTTTCGTTGCGGCGGACTCTTCTCACGAAATTCCAATCACCAACCTTCTCCTGCGAATGCAAAAATATTTTGTTGACACCGACCTACATAGTGAGAAACGATGACCACGATAAAATAAGGGAAATAAGAGCTCGTACGGAAAGATACAGGTGATCATTCTTTCCGCGCGCTATACGGGATTGGAATAATAGAGAATTGTGAAGGTGGTTCGATGAACCCTGTGCCAGTCACTTAAATGTGATTTGCAGAGTATCCATGTAGATGTAGATTAACAAGTCCACAATTATACGACGAGATTTTTCAAGATGAAGAAAGTATTAAAGTGAATCCCCCAAAAAGGATTCTGCAAGGACAACCATGCGATGTCTGTTTTTATCGTCAGATGAAGGATTTGATCGGAAAATTTCAAAACAGCTGACATCCCATCGACAGCAAAAAAGAAATCACATCCCGAGGAAACTGCATCAAAAGTTATTCCATTGAACATCACCAAATATCCTCGCCAGTATTTGACGAAAGGATGCGTTACGCATTCTTTACTGCCAAACTGTGCGATGAGAGGGAACCTTTTATGAATGTAAACCGTAGTTGTTTATCTAAAGAAACTTTAAAACAACCATGTAATTGTAAAAATGTGGCGTTTATAATGTGTGCAAGATGGCGAGGAAACTACTGCTTCCCATATTTTGCGATGAATATCTCCTAGGCACGTTTGAATCAACTATAAAATAATAAAAGCATCTAATTTTATATACGAAGCTCTCGTGTTCGCCTTACAATTTCTAATTGTAAATTTATTTTCAATCACAAATACTCCTTTGCCTTTTCTTTTCATGCCTTTTGTGTAAATATTGGTAAATACATCATACTGAACATGATTTCACTTAATTTGTAGTGTAAGCAAAGTAATAATCTAAAAAAAGGTTGCCACATATAGAGTCGACCCACGACCCTCAGCTTACCGTTTTGCACTTTTTCCGCTGCGCCAACCGCTGCCTGGAAACTACGCTGACATAAATGGCTCACGCCTCGCCCGACCCATGCAAAAACTACTACTGTTTTCTCTAAACGCTTGGCCATATGGAGTTCCCACGGCTATTCGTTTTCATTTCTGACCAAGCACTACAAATACAATAAATTTGGGCGACATCGGTAATGACGAATATGTGCGGTCCCCCTGTTACTGCTACCTATCGCTAGTTTAAGGATAATGTAATTTCATATCAGGTGCACGTGCATTTAAGATTTATTACCAAGTATACATATTGATCTACACGAATACAAATTAACGTGGCATATTCGTAATAAGTAAAAGTTTTATATCCTACCCTGTTCAGTTTTGCTCTTGAGAAGATCATACATGAGACTTTTAAAGAGAATTTCGAGGGAATCCATGTTGGAGAGAAGGACCTAGTATATCCAGCCTACACATGTGATACCTGCTTACTCAGCAGCTCTGAAGAGGAACTGAAAGAAATAAGCAGGGCACAGTAGACGGCCGCCTGCAAATTTTGGCTACTCGTAGTCGAATCTAAGACGGATTGCCCATCATGACTCGGCAAAAAGGTCTGTGTACGGGACAAATATAGTCACGCGTTTCACAGACAACTTGTCATTCGAAGTAGAGATAAACACCAGGATCCAGGCAGGAAACCGATCCTTTTACAGCCTATTAAAGCTGTTTCGGTGCAGATACCTCTCGTGACGCTTCAAAACTCGGCTGTATAATAATGCAACCTGCGATACTGCGTGGCTATGAGCCATGGAGTGCCGATAGCATAAACTTCTCATATTTGAGAGAAAAGTGCTGTGGAAGATCTTTGGCGCGATGTTAGACACAGACGTGAGTAAATGGAGGATCAGACTCAACCATATGCTAGATGAACTGTACCGAGATGCCAATATATCAGCAAACGTAATAAGTAAGCGACTACAGCGGGCTGGGCGTATGGCTCGAATGGGAGACGACAGTTGGGCCAGTGGCCACGGAACCTGCTGGATTTCACCCTCACAGGGAAGAGATTCCCGGGGAGGAGAAGGAAGAGATGGAAGGATGGACTCCATGAAGACTTGTAACAGTCAGCGATGGATGTGAATGGACGCCAGATGGCAGCGATGGAAAGATGAAGATGGAGAAGAAAACTTGTAGCAGCGCGCGGTCCATTTGGCCTGATGGGATAAAAGTAAAGTAAGTATTCAGAAGGAGAGTTTTTTCGTTCTCATTTCAATGGTTGTTTCAAAAAATGCATAAACTGGCCAATTTCAAATGACTTGTGTCTTCCTTAATGGTCAAATGAATGTTTAAATAATTAACTGATAAATGAAGCTAAGAACTGCACGATGAGCAGAAAGTAACCCCTTTGTAATATTTTTTTCTCTTACAATATATGAGGTGGAATACAAAATTTTCGGGACTGGCGCTACCATCTGGAACGTAGGAGTAGCAGATATTTGCAGCGCTAGGTGGCGAGAGGTGCGTATCTGATGAGTCAGTGTGCGGAGTGGCATTCAGCTGGGAGGACGTGTTGCGTGTCCACGGTGATTTCCATAATACTCTGTTTTTGGTGTGTGGCTTCTTTCGATGGATCCGCGAACAGAATAGAGCGTGTGTATCAAATTCGGTGAGAATCTCGAGAAAAGTGCTACGGCGGCCCTTGCAATGATTCAACAAGTGTTTGGGGGGCAGAGCATGAGCCATACGCGTATGTTTGAGTGGCTCTCCAAGACCCAAAAAAAAAAAAAAAAAAAAAAAAAAAAAAAAAAAAAAAAAAAAAATCGAGGCTGATGAAGAGCAAAGTAAAGAGCATGATCATCGTTTTCTTTGATACTAAGGGAATTGTGCACAAAGAATTCGTCCCACCCAACCAAACAGAGAATTCCGCGTACTACTGTGACGTTTTGCGACGACACCATGAAAACGTGCGGCCGAACTTTGGCGTCAAGGGTACTGGCTGCTGCAGCACGACAATGTGCCCTGTCACACGTCCTAGCTCGCCAGGACGATTTTGGCACAAAACAATATGGCAGTGTCCACCCACCGTACTCACCAGATTCGGCACATTGCGACTTCGCGCTATTCCCAAAACTGAAACTCAGGTTAAAAGGCCGTCGTTTCGACGCTCTAGAGAAGATTCAAGAAGCATCGCTGATGATGATAAACACCCTCAAAGAACATGACTTCCAGAAAACGTCTGATTAGTGGCAGAAGCGCTGGTACCGGTGTGTACGGGCGGATGGGAACTACTTCGAGTGTGATGGTGCCCATTAATCCAAAGGTAAGGTTTCGAACAGATGGCAGCACCACTCCCGAAAATTTTGGACAGCACCTCGTATTGTAGGTATAAACTCAACTTCTTTCACACATGTAGTTTATTATGCACTTTTATCTTTCCAAAAGCTACGAATCAGTGCGTGCTCCAGTATTCTAAAGACACTGTCTTAAACGTACATGTAGGATTTTCCTCGGTAGGATTTTCCTCAAGAACTCAATAGGAACAGAATAGCGTGTAATGCTACTCTCACTTGCAGCTTGCCTTGTTGATTTTGAGAGGCGTCGCTCGAACATCTCCCTCACTGCAGTTTTCTTTTCCTCTGATGCCGAAGTCAAGCGCCAACGTGATATCCTAATGTCCAGGACACTACCGATAGTCGTTAATTTTCAGTGGCAATTTTTAATTGTCTTTGTAGCCAGAACGGCGTGCCTCACATGTTGACCGTCCACCACGGTTGGACATTAAATGCTGACTGTCACACATCAAACCTTAATGCAATTTTGACTCTCTCCTCAATGCTTAATCGTCCTGGCATCTCTAGTCTTCAAAGGAACATCAAAATTCCCGCAAGACCAGGAGAAAATGAATAAAAATAGCCTACTTTATGACTCGGGACCTTTGCCTTTCGCGGGCAAGTGCTCTACCATCTGAGCTACCGAAGCACAACTCACGCCCGGTCTCACAGCTTCACAGAAGTGAAGCTGTGAGACCGGGCGTGAGTCGTGATTCAGTAGCTCAGCTGGTAGAACACTTGCCCGGGAAAGGCAAAGGTCCCGAGTTCGAGTCTCGGTCCGGCGAACAGTTTTAATCTGCCAGGAAGTTTCATATCAGCGCACACTCCGCTGCAGAGTGAAAATCTCATTCTAGCCTACTTTAGTCTACTAAACAAGATAACTTCCATTGCTATCTGCATGTAACAACAGAAATTCAAAATTCAAAATAGGGAGTTACTTTCCACCAAACATTGTGTACATATTGGAAAATTGGAAATGATTGTGGGTACAGTATATTGCATCCATAATGAGTATACAGGGTGAGTCACCTAACATTACTCCTTCCAAACCACAACAAACACTGAATAACCAATTCCACAGGCCGAAAGTGAGGAGAGGGGCTGGTGGAAATGGTTAATACAAACCATTGAGAAATGCACGGAAGTATGATTTTCAACACATCCATATGTATTTTTAAATGGAAACTTTTTGTTATTTTTAGCACAACCGAAAACAGAAACAAATACTTAATCAATGCCGTTTGTTACATTGTAAAATGTTAAGTACATCCGGAGTAATTTGTAACGTAAAGTTGAAACCTCAGACGGTCAATCGCGTGTTGTAATAAACAAGATCTGCAAGCGTATGTTTACGAAGACTACGATGTTGACGAGTTTGACTGTCTGAGTGCCTGCATGTAGCGCTTGCTGAATTAGTCCTTGTGCTCAGAGTAACTGTAGTACACTGTGTTACCGGACGTCTGTAATAGTGTACTGTACACAAGTAAGAACAGCGTACGCACAGCAGGTCCGTGAGAAGGTCGCAAGTACAATATTATGTACAGTGTTGTAAGAACTGTGAAAATGGTTTGTTCTAACTCTGAAAAGGCGCAGAGATGATGCTCATCTATGGCGAGTATACACAAAATGCAGCTGCAGCCTGCAGGTTGTACGTAGAAAGGTACCCGGACAGAGATCATCCAACGCGCCGCACATTTCAAAACGTCTACAAATAACTGTATACAGCTTGTTACAAAAAGGTACGGCCAAACTTTCAGGAAACATCCCTCACATACAAATAAATAAAAGATGTTATGTGGACATGTGTCCGGAAACGCTTAATTTCCATGTTAGAGCTCATTTTAGTTTCGTAAGTATGTACTGTACTTGCTCGATTCACCGCCAGTTGGCCCAATTGAAGGAAGGTAATGTTGACTTCGGTGCTTGTGTTGACATGCGACTCATTGCTCTACAGTACTAGCACCAAGCACATCAGTACGTAGCATCAACAGGTTAGTGTTCATCACGAACGTGGTTTTGCAGTCAGTGCAATGTTTACAAATGCGGAGTTGGCAGATTCCCATTTGATGTATGGATTAGCGCGGGGCAATAGCCGTGGCGCGGTACGTTTGTATCGAGACTGAGAACGAAAGTGTCCCGACATGAAGACGTTCG
Source organism: Schistocerca cancellata (assembly GCF_023864275.1). Classification (NCBI taxonomy): domain Eukaryota; kingdom Metazoa; phylum Arthropoda; class Insecta; order Orthoptera; family Acrididae; genus Schistocerca; species Schistocerca cancellata. The sequence continues at coordinate 430,132,704 of NC_064626.1, forward strand.
AAGCAATTGATCGGCGTCTTAGGGAGCACGGAACATTCCAGCCTGACTCGCGACTGGGGAAGACCTAGAACGACGAGGACACCTGCAATGGACGAGGCAATTCTTCGTGCAGTTGACGATAACCCTAATGTCAGCGTCAGAGAAGTTGCTGCTGTACAAGGTATGGAGAGTGCTACTGGAGAACCAGTTGTTTCCGTACCATGTACAGCGTGTGCAGGCACTATCAGCAGCTGATTGGCCTCCACGGGTACACTTCTGCAAATGGTTCATCCAACAATGTGTCAATCCCCATTTCGGTGCAAAGAAGAGACTTCATTCCAACGTGATCAAATTGTAAATTTTCACAATCAACATGTGTGGGCTGACGAGAATCCGCACGCAATTGTGCAATCACGTCATCAACACAGATTTTCTGTGAACGTTTGGGCAGGCATTGTTGGTTATGTCTTGATTGGCCCCCATGTTCTTCCACCTACGCTCAATGGAGCACGTTACCATGATTTCACACGGGATACTCTACCTGTGCTGCTAGAACATGTGCCTTTACAACTACGACACAACATGTGGTTCATGCACGATGGAGCTCCCGCACATTTCAGTCGAAGTGTTCGTACGCTTCTCAACAACAGATTCGGTGACCAATGGATTGGTAGAGCCGGACCAATTCCATGGCCTCCACGCTCTCCTGACCTCAACCCTCTTGACTTTCATTTATGGGGGCATTTGAAAGCTCTTGTCTACGCAATCCCAGTATCAAATGTAGACTCTTCGTGCTCGTATTGTGGACGGCTGTGATACAATACGCCATTCTCCAGGGCTGCATCAGCGCATCTGGGATTCCATGTGACGGAGGGTGGATGCATGTATCCTCGCTAACGGAGGACATTTTGAACATTTCCTGTAACAAAGTGTTTGAAGTCACGCTGGTACGTTCTGTTGCTGTGTGTTTCCATTCCATGATTAATGTGATTTGAAGAGAAGTAATAAAATGAGCTCTAACATGGAAAGTAAGCGTTTCCGGACACATGTCCACATAACATATTTTCTTTCTTTGTGTGTGAGGAATGTTTCCTGAAAGTTTGGCCGTACCTTTTTGTAACACCCTGTACAACAGGTATGGTCGTAACACGCAAACGGGTCCGTAACAGACACATCACAGGAGAAGCAGGTGCAGTTGGTGTGTTAGCTGCTGTTGTCGTGAACCAACACATGAGTTCACCTGACATCGTTAGAGGCAGTGCAATGAGTCGAAGTAGTGTAATGTGCAAACTTCATCGTTACATATTTCACCCGATTACGTGTCGCTGCATCAGCAATTACGTGGAGATGACTTTAATAATCGAGTGAATTTCTCTCAATGGGAATTAACAGAGAATGTGTTTTCCGACGAAGCAGGTTTCACAAACCACGGGGCAGTGAATTTACGAAACATGCATTATTGGTCCGTGGACTGTCCTCGCTGGCTTCGACAGGTAGAGCGACAGCGACTGTGGAACGTAAATGTATGGTGCGGAGTAATTGGCGACCATCTTATTGGTCCTCACTTCATTGAAGGCACCCAAACAGCTGCAAAATACATCGCGTTTCTACAAAATGATCTGCCAACATTGTTAGAAAATGTCCCGCTGGAAACGAGTAGGCGTATGTGGTATCAATTTGATGGTGCGTTCGACGGGCGTTTCATAGGATTTGGTGGACGCATAAATTAGCCAGCCCGTTCTCCTGATCTTACACCTTTAGACTTCTTTCTGTGGGGTACGTTAAAGGAGAACGTGTACCATGATGTGCCTACAACCCCAGACGATACGAAACGTCGTATTGAGGCAGCCTGTGGTAACATTACACCAGATATACTGCTTCGTGTAAGACGTTCATCACGCGGTAGATTGCAAATGTGGGCAGCAAATGATGGGAACCACTTTGAACATTTATTGGCCTGAAATGTCAGGATACATTCTTTTACATTCTGTAAATGAAAACAAAAAACAAATTTGTAAGTTCAACTACATTCTCATGTTAATGTACATTTTGTTCTAACAAATCAGTGCCGTACAGTATTCTTCAGAGAAAAAGATAATAAAAATGCTAGTATCTGGACGTAACGTGCTGTTCTTGTCTCTTCTGTACCTACGTTACATCACTGTTCTCTTTGTATCCCTGGTTAATTCGGTTCTCTCCGATACACACGACTGAACTGCTGAGGAGTTACTCAAGCGTCAGGTTTACGTTAAAATTACTATGGATGTAATTAACATTTTGCAATGTAAGAAAGGGCATTGATTAAGTATTTTTCTATTTTCAGTTGTACTAAAAATAATAACAGGTTTCCATTTTAAAAAAAACATAAGTATGTGTTGAAAAATCATACTTCTGTGCATTTCTCAGTGGCTTGTATTAACCAGTTCCACCAGCCCCTCTCCTCACTTTCGGTCTGTGGAATTGGTTATTCAGTGTGTTGTGGTTTGGGAGGTGTTTGCAATGGTAACGTTTGGTGACTCACTCTGTATTTGTGGAGGAATCGTCGTTCCCCTCATTTTCATCATCTGAATTTAAAATATGCTATAATTTAGGCTGTGTGTTAACAATGCGAGACAGTGACTACAGCTGATTTCCTCAGCTATTATCCGACACCTTTGCTATATTGCTCAATGCATTTACTAGTTATCATTTCTGAAAGGATTGTCTAATAATGTTCTTATGATTGTGTCAACTTACGTAATTTCTGTAGTACAGTTGTCCTTCAAGCAGCAATCCATGCGCTTCGCTGTCGTGATCGCTCTGGCGTGTTTGGATTTCTGATAAGACGTTGCTATTATTACTTACTTTCTGAATTGTCAGCCTCAGCCATTTATCCTACAGGCTGGGAGGTGCACAACCTTTGGCGATTCATCATTAGCAATATTACAACTGTGTTCACTATCCCTCCAGCGTTCTGGAAAAACCTAGCCTACAGCCAAAGCAGATCTTCCTACATGTCCACCAGATGGTGACACACCACCCTCTCGTAAGTCCACTCTTATATCTACGAAACATCATCTCTCACAGCTCAGCATATGGGCATCTTACAAGATCCTTTGTCATCTCTGAGCCCTTGGGCACATTAGTGTTGGTGATACAGTGTCACTACCAATTTTTAAGTAAAACTTGCAGGAATTTGTAATAAAGCTGTCATGGAGTGTTGTGTTAGCTACGGATGACGGGTGCAGTGTTGCAACACGTAAGTTACGGCAGCATGTACGCTAACGCACAGGTTGCCTGTGCGTGGTGAGACCTGAACCGTGCAGCGGTTACAGGCGGAGTGGGCAGGATAGTGCCACACCAGGGCAAGAACCGTGTTATGAGCTATGTAAAAAGCTGGTAAATAGGGTAATAAATGTACTCCAGAGCTACAGAAATAATTGTGAATTATGAGATCGATTCATTTAGAGTCCAGCAGCACTACCGCTATGCCAGGGCTACTCTAGACGACGAGATGGCTGGACACTGCCAACTGCAACTGTGGATTGGAGACTGAATCAGGACAGCTGCCTCCCGCGTTAGGATCAGCCTGTGAGACTTGGTGCCAATGCACTGTCAGCCTGCAATACTCGCCTTCTGCTGCCAAACTTCTGCCAGGGGACAGTGAGTTTTCCTGTGCACGACAGTGTTCGCTCATCACCGAGTTGGAACTGAGTTACTCGGGCACATGTGTTCTATAGCAGAACGCAGTCCCAGCACAAATAGGAGAGTGCCACTAATATCAGGGCTTTGGCCAACTGACAGGCCACTGTATTCTTGCCGATCTAATGCCAGCATCACAAGGTGCTGATGCATGTACCTCTACGCTGAGTGGAAGCCAGTCATCCACTGGCTATCGGCGGCCACTTGGGCCAGAGTGGGGCGTGTCAGCCTCACCTTGTCAATGAAGAGCTGTGTAACTGAAGTGTAATAAAATATTTCTCTCGATTACCTGTCTGACATTGGGCCCCACCGACCCTTCACTCCACTGCTCACTCTGTGGCGTCTGCCCTGAAATCGGCGCCAACCCTTACACTGACTTATATGCAATCTGTTAGCAGTTTCAAACATACACTTACTCAATAAATCAAGATTTGGCAATGGGAGGGTGAAACTGTGTTAAGGAGAATACCATAGCTTTTACCTCCCTACACAGACGCGGCCGCTGTGGTCGAGCGGTTCTAGGCGCTTCAGTCCGGAACCGCGCTGCTGCTACGGTCGCAGGTTTGAATCCTGCCTCGGGCTTGGATGTGTGTGATGTCCTTAGGTTAAGTTAGGTTTAAGTAGTTCTAAGTCTAGGGGACTGATGACTCAGATGTTAAGTCCCATAGTGCTTAGAGCCATTTGAACCATTGGAACCTACACAGAATACCTTTTTATAAAATAGCATCTGCCATAGGTGGGGCACGCTACATTAAAAGTAATTCACTGATCAGGCCAGCAGGACTACATGATGCCAAATGGCTGCTGTGCCATTGTCTACCACATGGCGCCACTTGGATGCAGACATGGGGTCATCACACCTTTGCCCCAGCTATTGTCATCTCCCAAACCTTGGAGCCTCTACTCCTCTATTGGAGTCACGAGCTAAGTGCAACCTGTTCCAGTCCCTCACACCAATGGAAAATCACAGGCAGTAGTGTTTTGAACATGGCAGTCAGATGAATTTAGAGAATCAATATTCGAAGATGACTGCGCGACCATTATGCCACCACCATCGTGTACCTCAGGTGGGTATCATGAGAACACGATAAGAGAAATTGGGGTGTGTATGGAGGTGTAAACACAGCTGTTTTAAATGAACGCTGTGCTCCACTGCTTCTAAATATTTGGAAAACGTTGTATATGAATCACATAAAATAAAACCCATCTTCTGCAACTAACATCAGTACTAAAGTATGTTATGTAGAGCTCCTCCACACGAAAAGGTGGAATCTGATTGTGACATCATCTGAAGATTAACAGTGTTGGTACATTTTACTACTGACTATGTAATATATTTTGCCAATAGTCTTGTCGCAGTGGTAGCACCAGTTCCCATCAGATCACCAAAGTTAAGCACTGTCGGGCCTCGCCAGCACTGATGGGTCATCATTTGGGTCTGCAGAGTACTGTTGGCAAGCGGGGAGCAATCAGCCCCTGTGAGACGAACTGAGGAGCTACTTGACTGATAAGTAGCGGCACCTGCCACGAAAACTGACAGTGGCCGAGAGAGTGGTGTGCTGACCACATGCCCCTCTGTTTCCACATCCAGTGACGCCTAAGGACTGAGGATGACACGGCGGCCGTCGGTACCGTTGGGTCTTCAATGATTGTTAGGGTGGTGTTTGTTTGTTTGTTTGTTTATGTGATATATTTTACTAAAGATGGCAACGATACAGTGTGGCGTTTATTTGATTTGACACCACAGTTTTAATTTTTCCATGTAAGCGGTTACAAATATGACCTCATTATATGGTGAAACGCGTGGCATGCTGGTTTGTGAGACAGGAAGGTGAACCAGGCTCTGATCGAATCCGAGCAGCGTAACGACGACCGTTGTTCTGGTGCACTGGACAGCCTGAGTGTGGCTTTTAGGCGGTTTCCCACCCTTGTTTAGGGTAATGATGGGCTGGTCACCAAGTGCAATTCTGTACACAAACGAAACACTTCAACGCACAGAACAAAGTTTACACGATTCAGAGACAGATGGCGCACATGTCTTCGTTTCCTTAGGTTACCTTGACGGCTGTGGCGCGAGGAAGATCACTCGGGCACAGAATTAAATAATAAAACAAAATTTGTCAAGTTTTGAGAAAACAGGTAGACTAATAGACGAATTGCTCTGTGATGACAAAAACCATGGGATGAACATACATAGACAGCGGTAGTATCGCGTACACCAGGTATAAAAGAAGCTATCATTTGTATCCAGGTGAGTCATATGAAAAGGTTTCTGACGTGGTTGTAGCCGCACAACGGGAATGAACAGACTTTGAACGCGGGATGGTAGTTGCAGTTAGAGGTATGGGACATTCTGTTCCAGAAATTGTTAGGGAATTCAATATTTCGAGACGCACAGAGTTAAGACGGTGCCGAGAAAAGAAAATTTCACGCACTACCTCTCACCACTGTCGACGCAGTGCCCGACGGCCTTCACTTAACTGCCGAGAGCAGCAATGTTTACGTAGATTTGTCAGTGTCGACAGACAAGCAATACCGCATGAAATAACCGCAGAAATCAGTGTGGGACGTACGATGAACAGATCCGTCAGGACAGCGCGGAATTTGGCGTTAAGTGCTATGGCAGCAGAGGGCCGACACGAATGCCTTTCCTAAGAGCACGACATCGCCTGCAGTGCCTCTCCTGCACTCGTGAGCGTATCGGCTGGTCCCTAGACGACTGGAAACCCGTGGCCTGTTCAGATGGGTCCCGATTTCAGTTGGTAAGAGCTCATGTTAGGGTTCGGGTGTTTCGCAGACATCACGAAACCGTGGACCCAATTTGTTAACAAGGCACTTTGGAAGCCGGTGGCGGCTCCATTATGAAGTCGGCTGTGTTTACACAGAATGGACTAGGTAGACTGGTCCAATTGAAATGACTGGAAATGATTATGTTATGTTACTTGTGGACCAACTGTAGCCATTCATGGACTTCATATTCCCAAACAACGATGGAATTTTTATGGATGACAATGTGCCATGTCACCGGGCCACATTTGTTCGCGATTGATTTGAAGAACATTCTGGACCATTCGAGTGAACGATTTGGACACCCAGAAAGCCCGCGTATCATGTCGAACATTTATGGGACATAATCGAGAGGTCAGTTCGTGCACAAAATCCTATACCGGTAACACTTCAGCTATTAAGGACGGCTGCAGAGGCAGCACGACTCAATATTTTTGCAGGGGCCTTTTATCGACTTGTTGAGTCCATTTCATGCCGCATTTCTGCACGACGCCGGACAGAGAACGGTCCGACATGATGTTAGAAGGTCTCCCATGACTTTTGTCACCTAAGTGTAAACACTAGTAAAGCGAAGGAATAGCCGTTATAAGTATATTTATGATACCTGACGACGATCTGATAATCGAAACTGGTTATAAATTAAGAATGACTCATCAGCAGTCATTTTTCCCTTGCTCAAAACGAGTAGGGAAGAGGACAGAAAATCGAAAATATTGGTACGAATTACCCTCCAGCATACACTGTACTGTGGCTTGCGGAGAATGTAATAAGCAGATATAGACGTCGATCAACGGCATGAGGATGCAAAAGGCAACGGAAACAATATAAAATGCTTCAGAAGCATACGTGGGCGATATTTCTAATACTCTCGCAATTGGCAAAAGATTCCGGATTAGTTCCCATTTGTATGTCCAGTAGGCGACTGCGAAGGGATAGGTGACTATTAAAAAAAACGTGAAAAACTAACGAAAGGGTAACATTCTACGAGTCGGAACATGGAATGTCAGAAATGTGAATCTTCTAGGAAGGCTAGAAAACCTGATAAGAGAAGTATAAAGACTAAATATAGACATAGTACGGGTCAACGCTATGAAACATGAAGAAGATAATGATTTCTGACCGGACAAATATTGGATAATATCAACAGCAGCAGGAAATGGTGTAGCTGGTTAAAGATTTGTTATCAGTAGGAAAGTAGGACGAATAGTAAGTCACTGTCAACAGTTTAGTTATAGGGTTGTTTTCATCAGAACTGAATAAACCAACGGCGACATTACATGCAGAAGACGAACGGATAGCGTGTAAGGGAGCACTGAATGGATAACTCGGTATTTAAATGGAGATAAAAGTATAGTGATCACGGGGCCTGAGAAGGAATAGTAGGGATAGAACTTAAAGAGAGAGTCTCGGTAGAATATGGGCTCGATAGTTGGATTAAGGAGGGAAGGAAACTTCTTGAGCTTTTACCTAGTAATAGCAAATTCACTGTTGAAGTGTTACAATACGAGACACACTTGGCAAAGGCCTGGAGAGAGAGGGAGATACCATTTGGAGTAAACCATCTTGAAGCAGAGATTGCAAAATCGTAATGGACTGTAGAGGATACCCAGGAACAGATACAGACTGAGGTGACAATTTCGTAACGAAGAGTAGGTGACAACTGAAGTGAATCGTCCGGAAGAATCAGTGTGGAAAGAAGTGGGATACTGAAAGAAAGAAGAGTGATGAGGTGCGTTAAATGTTTCTAAGGTTGTAGATACTGAAATAATGAATACCACAGCAGACAGCTAAGACAAAGAGAAACAGACATCCCAATGAAAGTGTTGTCACTGGAGTTGGACAGACAAAAATAGGTTCAACAAAGATAACTGCAAAGAAACATTGGGTAACTGAAAAAAACTTCAACTGGTTGACGAAAAGAGATAATACAAAAACGTTCAGGAAAAGAAAAGAGTTGTCAATCATGTAGAATGAAATCAGTACGAAGGGCAAGAAATATGTAACGATACTAGCGAAGGAAAAATGTATTGAAATCTAAAAAGAAATGGTCGTCGGAAGGACAGATTTCGGGGAAAATAGAAAACAAGTCGTCAACATCAAGAGGAAAAAATGAATTCCACTGTCAAACGCATGGAAGGAAGCGGACTGAAGGCACCTATGTTGCGGAAGAATTGTGTGATGACGTGAGAGAAGAAGAAAAGGGCATCAATTTGGGAGACATGGGGGATTCATTATTGGAGTCTGAGATAGCTTCGAAAGACTATTTGTCACATAAGGCCGAAGGAACGGACAGCATTTATTTGGAATTCCAAAAGTCACTGGAGAAAGTGGCGTTACAGTTATTTGAGCTAGAGTGTGGAAGTTATGAGACTGGAGACATAGTGTCGAACTTTCGCAAGAACATTATCCACACAATCTCGAACATGAATGCGAGAAAAACCGTATACTCAACGCAACAGCTCATGTGCCTAAACTGTTGACAAAAATTATATAATAAACGAGTGTAAAAGAAAACTGAGGATCTGTTAAATGTCTATCATTTTGGCTTTAGGAAAGATAAGGGCACCAGTGTAGCAGTTTTGACGTTACTCTAGATAACGGAGGCGAGAAAAATAAGGCTTTCCCATAGGATCAGTCGACCTTGAAAAAGCGTGCGTCACGTAAAATGGTATAAGCCGTAGAGAAAGGCGAGTAATGAACAGCATTCAGAAGAACAAAGAGCGAAGATTCAGAATGGAAGGCTAGAGAGAGGTGTTCGGATTAAAACCGGAGTAAGGCGGGGATATTGTTGATAGTGTTGGTTGCTGCCGGCCGGGGTGGCCGAGCGGTTCTAGGCGCTACAATCTGGAACCGCGCGACCGCTACGGCCGCAGGTTCGAATCCTGCCACGGGCATGGATGTGTGTGATGTCCTTAGGTTAGTTAGGTTTAAGTAGTTCTAAGTTCTAGGGGACTGATGACCTCGGAAGTTAAGTCTCATAGTGCTCAGAGCCGTTTGAACCGTTTTTTTGTTGGCTGCTGACATTGCTGTCTCCAGTGAATGTGAGAAAGAAATGCAGGACCTGTTGAACTGAATCAAGAGTCTACTGCATATGGATTGGCCGTAAGCCATAGAAACACAAAAGTGATGTGAGGTAGCACAAATGCAATTGGCAATCAAAATTGGGATCACATAGTTGACTAGCGATGGAATTCTGCCACCTTGGAAGCAAAATAATGGATGATGGACGAAGCAAGGAGAATAAGAAGCAACCGCCTATCTTAAATAAAAACGATAGTCCTCATTAAATTCAAAGAAGAAATGTCTGAGAATGTACATCTGGGACACAGCGTTATATCAAAATGAACTACGGGTTGTGGGAACACTAGAATAGAAGGGAATTGAAACATTTGAATTGAGAGAGATTGTGTGTTAAATTGACTGATAAGAAATGAGCAGTTCTTCGCAGATTCAGCAAGGCAAGAATTGTGAGGAAATTTGACAAGAAGAGGGGACAGGACGATAGAAGCTGAGTCAAGAGATCGGGGATGGTACTAGAGAGAGCAGTAGAGGACAATAACTGCAGTGGAAGACAGAGATCGCATCTACGCAAAAAATAATTAAATATGTTTACATTAAGTTCTGGTGTGAGAAGAAAAGACTGTTTGACAGAAAGACATAGATACATGAAATGCATTCGTAACTGCAAATATTGACATCCATCAATGAAAATGAAAATCTGTGGCGAACCGGGACTCGAACCTGGGTTTCCACCTTATCGTGAACGGCCGCCTTACCATTAGGCTATCCGAGCACGACTCGCGGCCAAACCCAAACTTCCATACATCAAGAAGATCTCTTACAGAGTCTTCAGTACTTCGTTCCATCAGATCCTGAGTATAGTTATTCGATTTGAAATCGCTCTTCAAGTTGAACTAACGAAGATCCACTCATCATGTAAGGTGTCAGGCAAATCCAACACCTTCCATGAAAACCCTGACATGATAAACAAATCCGGCAGTATGTCGCATAGCTCCGAATAAATCCTGACATTAAATTAACCAAAGTAATACGATCAACGAGTGAGCAAATGGAATACCACAGACTAACACAAGAACGCCTAAATGCATGTCATACCTTCCCACTGTGAAACAGACGCAGTTCCGAGGGAAGAAACGAGAACAGAAGCCGAGAGCAGAACCTTGTTAAGCTAGAAGGCCATACGATAAGCCAACCACCAGGACCACCCCTCAGCCCATGTTAAAAGATAGAGCCCTCCAGAAGAACAGTATAGATCTTACGATAGCACTAAAAGGGCCACAGCAGCTGCAAGTTTTACCGTGAGACTTTTTCGCGTCTCTGTTACGTTGCAAACGTTAAAAACATTGTCCCACCACGAAAAGTATAACGTTTCTCGTTGGATAGACAGAATTTTTGTAGGTGGAGCTTAAGGTTAACATTGAGATCCTGATTGGTCAGATGAAAACACAGCCAGATAGCTTTTTTAAACCACCTTCGGTAATTGTAGTAAGGAGAAGTTAGGAGAGAGTTGCTACTGAGACGGCGAGGTGCGTGGAGCTGTGCCGTCCGACGCCCCCTGACGAACACCGACAAGGTAATGAACGCACGCGATGCCGCATTTTTGAATGCATCAGGCTTCACTCAGAGCTGCAGAAGTCTCATCTGTTACATCCCCTTTTTACGTAATACTAGTGTCGATCGTCAATTGAAGCTCATGGTATTCACATTTGCTACGTAAGTTAAAATCTGAAACGCGATGATTTTTCTGTTATATAATTATTGAGAAGCCACATCAGCCACTGTAATTTACGACAAGTTAGATAAGTAATTAAAGATAATTGAGGGTCACTGTAGACCATTTTGATAGTTTTCTCTTTTGTGAAACTTAATTTAAACCTAGATTATAGATGTGATATGGCATAGGTCATCCTTCGATCCATTGTAGAACTTGGAAACCCATTCAGGGAATATTCGTTCACATTTTTGTTGAACGCGGTTTTTATCATCCTGTATTAAAATATTTCCTTTTATCAATAGAGCAATTTATAAACAATGTTTTGTGAGTAGAATAAAATTTCCAATGGTAAACTTAACTGCTTTTTCGACGTTATTTTACCAGCTAACTAAAAATAGGAAAGCCTTGAACCACTTCCACTAAATTTAGTTAGTATTAAGATTCTTTTACAGGGAGTGCAGTCGAGCTGACGCTGAAATCATTAAGTATTTGATTATATCATCGCTAGTCTCACTGAACTCTTCTGAACTCTACATGTCATGTGTGGTCTGGCGTCTCCTTACCAGCAACAGGTCCCAGGTTCAAACTAGTCAATTCCCTAAAAAACACGCTCAGAGCGTCGTTGCGCGAAAGTGGTAGGGAGACACGACTTAGAACAAACAGACACCACGCAGAATGTTAGAATCGTCAGCCGCCATGAAATTTCTTGGTTCCTTACAACATAATAGCACCATCAGCTGCGACACCGTCGCCTGCAAGGAAAAAAAATTACGGGGAGTTGCAAGTATTTACACACCGACGGAAGAAAATCGCAACACCAAAAAATAATTAATGTAGAATAATGAAACTTCGGGAATACATATGTCTAGGTAACATATTTAAGTGATTAACACTGCAACATGACAGGCTAATGAAAGCGCGAGATACCCTAGATACGCGAGATGCGACTTAAGTTTATTCGCATCTGAAATGTTTCATTTGAATAGAGCTAATTAAATGAAGAAATAACCAATTCGTTATTAACACACCCATTATGCGGAAGCTGTTGCCTATCGGGTTCTCAAGAAGATGAATGTTTTTCGAACCCACGCTTGTTGTACCGAGTGAAAATAATTGTTGGACAGTATCTGAAATGCATTTCAGATACTGCTGAAATGGATTTCAACTTACTGGGAACGTAAACTTCTTCGACGAGGCATATGTTCAGCTTCGTAGAACGGATACTCACCAAAGTGCATTGAGACGAACATCGGAGAGACGACAATCAAAGGCTTGCGGAACGGGCGGATTAGAAGAGTTTCAATTCTTCCTTTGAGAAGCTTTTGTCTGTCGTTTCTTTGCTGTTCACGTTCTGTTTTTAATTTTTATCCATGAACTGAGGAAGAATGACGCTCTTATAACTTTAAAGAAACAGCGACGTTTCTGGGCCTTACGCTCTCTTTTAATGCTTGCCTGATTGTTACAGCTTAGGACCTTTAACCATAACCTTAAAAATTGAAACGTCCCCTTAGAACAATTTATACACGACTGTGCTGATAAACCTCTTACACTATTTGCTTTTCAAACAGCTGAGCAAAACTGAACGTACTCAAACATTCACTAAAGCGACACACAATATTTTTAGCGCAACGCAATCTGACTATCAAAGATCCCTGCAAAAGAATGGCCCTGAGTAACATTAAACTACACCTTTCAAAAATCACTTACCTCACAAAATCTTCATTACTCGAACTACTGCAATACAGCGAGCGCCACTACTGCCAGCTAAATAAAAGATTCAAACTACTGAAGGCACTAACTACTGATAGGGATAGTTAGCAAATGAAAGATTTTAATAGAGAACAAACAATGTATTTACCTTAATATTCATAATTGACATCCAGTATTACAAATTATCAAAACTCCGCCATCTCTCTCCCTACATCCACCACTGCTGGCGGCTCACCTCCAACTGCGCAACGCTACGCTCTGTTCACATCCAGCTGCCGCTGCCTAACGCCGCTTTCACACTATACGGTTTTGACCGTACGGCAAAAAGCCGTACGAGTTTTAGCCGTGCCTGTGTTGCTTTCACATTACACGGCTTTTTGACGTGACCAGTTGTTGGTGTCTATTCAGTTTGCTTAATGTGTGTATCAAGATGAACCGTAAACGAGTTGTTGCTTTGTGGTTGCTTCATCGTCGCCGCAAAAGAAAAGGTCGTCTTTTGTGGGTACACCCCATTAACCAGAGAAGAGACGAAGTGGGTTTATTTTATACACTCTTTGAAGATTTGAGGAACGACGGAAATAAATTCTTTAACTATTTCCGAATGTCTATTACCTCGTTTGACGAATTACATAGAAAACTAAAGGATGTGTTACAACGACAAAACACACAATTCCGCAATTGCATCCAACCTGTTCAAATGCTGGCTATCACGTTAAGGTAATTTAATACATAAAAACTAGTTCTGTTTATTTACTTATTTATTTGTGTTTTACATTTTTATTACGCTCAGATTATGAAGTAGAAAAGTCAATATCAATATCAGCAGTTGAAACCAAAGAGTTTGTAGCAGGACTGACTGTACTGTCACTTTGTGGCGACAGGCTCTCTGCAAAAACGTTGTAGAACTGCGTTGTTGATGGTGGGCCTTCATGGCTACTTGTGGAAGGCGAAGGGTATGGTGGTGGCACTTTATTAATTCGTTGATAAGAACTGCGACCTTGAGAAGTCTGTAATGGTTGTTCGAGAAAAGTAGTTGGGTTTGGTGCAGCTGGAGGAGGACGAATCTGATGCGTATGGTAAGAGGATATTGGAGCAGCATTTTCCATAGGTGAATAAGAATAAGCTTGAAATCTATTATTATAGGGCATGGGAGGTGTGTAATGGGTAAATGGAGGAGGTTGAGCTGTCAATATATTTCTCCTTTCATATATATTTTCTATAACTTTGAGGACTCCCATCTGAAACTGAAGATAATCCTGTTCATCAAATTTTTCCAGATGAGGCTTCAGACTAAGTAAAAATGACATTTTGCTGCAAGGTTTGTCTTCTTCCAGAGCTCGTAATATTTTCATTTCGATTGCATCAGGTTTTCTATGTTTTCTGTTTGTATGGCACTCGCTTTTGGATGTTTCTTGTGTGGGTGCTGTATCAAATGGCCCAGAAACATTCTCAGTATTTTCGACGGAGCCCTGCGTTTCTATATCTTCTTCCAGTCTGGCGGTGCGTTCCGATTGAAAACTGTCCTCCGTCTCTCGAGCATCATACAGCTTTTTTAGAAACTGCAGCTGATCAGAATATACATACTTTTTCTTTTTCTTTGCTGCTGAGCCACTTTTTTTCGCAGCTTGAATTTTTATGTTTGACTTCACAAAGGAGTCTCGTAGATTGGTCCACCTCCGTATTACTTCTATACCTACATCAAAAGGAAACAAAACTGTATGAAAACATTTTAATTTTGTATAGAAAAAAGCAAAACTGTAACAAAAAATGTCCACTGCAAACTAAATGTCACTGATTTTTTTTCGTTTTGTTCAGGTATCTGGCAAGCGGTTGTTCCTTCACTGACTTACATTTCCAGTACAGAATTGGGATTTCTACAGCAAGTAAAGTGGTTAATGATGTATGCACAGCAATTTGGTCATCACTGCGGGAAGAATGTATACAAAGACCGACCAAAGAGGTATGGGAATCAATAGCGGCTGGATTTGAACGTACTGCTAATTTCCCCCACTGCTTAGGAGCGGTGGATGGAAAACATATCCGTCTTACTGCCCCATTTAATAGCGGATCAATGTACTTCAATTACAAAGAATACTTTTCTGTGGTTCTGATGGCTGTAGCGGATTCCAACTACAGGTTCATTTATGTCGACGTAGGAAGTTATGGCAAAGACTGTGACTCTTCAGTGTTCAGACGGTCCAGTTTATGGAAGTCAATAGAAAGTAATTCCCTGGAATTTCCAGACGTCCAATGTCTGCCTGGTACGGAAGGTCCAAAAGTACCCTACTTCTTCGTGGGAGACGCAGCATTTGGCCTACACACGCATTTGCTCCGGCCTTTTGGGGGAACAAACTTGACAGTTGAGAAACGTGTATTTAATTACCGTTTGTGCAGAGCAAGGAGGTATGTGGAATGTGCTTTTGGCATCCTCACCAATAAGTGGCGGTTGTTTCACCGACCTTTAAATGTTCATCCAGATTTTGCAGTAAAAATGGTTAAAGCTTGCATTGTTTTACACAATTTTGTACGTCAGAGAGATGGATTTATAATTGAAGACACCACATCCTTCACTGGTTTGGAAGACTTAGCCCAAGATGCCAACATAAGAGGAGGACTGACAGCCAACGCCATAAGGAACACTCTTTGTAAATATTTTATGACAAATGCTGGAAGCGTGTCATGGCAGATGTCAAAGATATAAATTAACAAGCCTTTTCCTTTTTGTAGATTGTTTGTGAAAGCCTGCGACTGTATAGTAAATAGTTTTCTTTATAAATAAATTACTGCTACCACTCACGTTTTTAATCGTTTTGTTTATATTTTGTACGACGCGTTTCGGGAAATAATTCCGATCTTCAAGTGCGTTTTTTTCTCTAAGTTTTCATTATGTGTAGTGTTTTTTTATTTGTGAGGTCTTGTGCGTGTTTCTCTTATAAATTACAGTAAAGAAAACAGAATGCAAGACCTGACACATAAAAAGACACCACACATGATGAAAACTTAGAGAAAAACGCACTTAAGGATGGGAATTATTTCCCGAAACGCGTCGTGCAAAATATAAACAAAACAAAAAAAACGTGACTGGTAGCAGTAATTTACTTATAAACAAACGATTTACTTTTAGAATAAAATTTATAACGTTAAATAAAAACTGTTTAAAACGTATTAAATGTAATATTAATATATTAAATAAATACTTACCAAACGCATTTTTATCTTTGTCTTCCATCTCATCAAAATCTTGCTTCAGTGCTACGCAAACTTACCGCCAAGCATTCTTTGTAGCAATACGATCTCTATACGCATCTAGAGTTTTGTCCCACAGAACAGGTCTTACTTCCACCAAGGTTATCAAAAGTTCAGTATCAATTTCATCCATTCTTCTACACTTTTCAGTAAACAAGAATAAACACAAATGAATAAAACGACACTACAACGAACTAGTCGACGCCGTACGGCTCAAAACCGTCCAGTGTGAAAGCATGCACTTAGTCACGTAGGCCACTGTTGTCGAACTTGCCGTACGGCGACCGTCTGTTGTAGTGGCAAGACACGGCTGCAGCACGGCACGGCAGCGGCATTTTGCCGTCGCCGTATAATGTGAAAGGCGCCATACATTTCTTCACACCTACAGCCGTACGGCTTTTTGCCGTACGGTCAAAACCGTCCCTACAATGGCAGACAACAATGCAAACTAGCCACAGACTGCACACAGCACAGCCAGTGATTTTCATACAGAGCGCTACGTAACGTTGCCAATAAGAAAACATAAACAGCAAACTTACATAAAGAAAACATAAACAGCCTACTTACATAGCCCCCATGCTCCCCACAAAAAATTTTACAAATGGTGTTGGGCACTGGCCAATACAGATTTGAAAAAATTTTTCACAATTACAGTAACAAAGATATAAAATGCACACACTTATTTATACAATGTTGGTCAAAAGTTAAAATTTTCTCACAGTCCATAAAGACAGTCCTGATCATTCATCATAATAGTAATTACAGTTTTTTTTCACAGTCTGAGCAATAAAGGACAATGCACACGGAAGTAGTGGATGTCCATGCAGTCTTGAAGAAGTAGTGTTGTCCTTCCAACAGAAAGACAGTGCTGACTCTTGACATGCTGACAGGTAATGGGCCACAACAGAGCAAACCCACAGCAGAGTCATTCGAAGTTCTGACGAAAGGTCATCACAGAGCAGACCCACTGTAGTCCTGGTAGAGATTGTGGTATTGGTGGGCCACCAGAGATGCAGACCCACTGTAGTCCTTGTAAAGATGGCCAGCAGCCATCTGCTGCGACTGTGCAGGCGCACAATCACCATTGAAGAGTCTTGCGGATAATAGAGCAAGTCCATAACCACCACTTGTGCACTCACAAAGTTTTTGGAATTGTCCTTAGAACCAGCAATGCTGTTATCCAGTCCCTTGCTGAATTATTAACACACGTGCAAACACTATCAGTCCCTACTTCTCACATATTGTCCATATACTATGACCAACAGAAATGTGTGCAGTGAAATGAAAGCTTACAAGTTAATAATATGATGAACTGGTGTCAATTACAATTTTATGACGTAAGAATACAATTACAAAGGTACAAAATACATCATTAAAGAACATAACAATACAGATAACATTTGTAGTAATACAGGCTCTACAAAACAATAGAAATAAACATATACATCAGTGTTACAAGAATTATGACATAAGTAAATACATAAAAGATCAGAATAACTTGCGAAACATCAACTTCACACATGAGCATTAAAACAAAACAGAATAAATAATGTCTAAGCATCTTTACAAAGTAAATAACAGAGTATTAGAAAAATTCTACAACATAGCTCTCATCAGCTAAACACATAAAGACAGGAAAAACACAAATACACAAGAGTACACAAACATATAGAGGGATGACACAAAAGGAAAGGACAGGGTTTGTTTTACTGCAGTATTTTGCATGGAGAACTCCCTTCGTTCATCATTATTCCCAAAAAGTCCTATCTAAACTTGCTTTCTGTATTCTGTTCACATCCTCTGTCAAAAATAGTTTTTCTCCACTGTACAGTATCCTTTTTTTTTTTTTTTTTTGCCCAAACCATTTTCACATAGCTTCTCAATACATTTCTTCCAAGTCATCATAGTTAGTTTCTTATATAGTCTACCCCTCTTAAGCTAACTTAAATCTACTGAGCTCAGATGCTAAACTAAGGGACGAGGCAATGCAGCAGCATACAACAAATCAACACAAACAGCAATGACAAAAAATGCCAATTTGCAAAGCAAGCAGCAGTAAATCTAAATTAACAGATAAAATGCAAAATTACAACTAATATGAGCCAATGTGCAGCAACAAGAAATGCTTAACAGAGTAATACAAAGTTAAATTTAGCAGCACTATGCCTGGCAAACAGCAGCAGCAAACATGACAAATCTCAAGCAGAAAAAATATTACAGTAAAGACAACAATGCAGACAAGGGAAATGTATATTCACATCTTATTGTCTATGTAATTAAAGTGGTGCACCACAACAATTTATTGTAAAAAAAATATTACCATGTACTTGAAAAGAAAATTATGTGTTACTGTTACTAGTTCCTTCTTATTGTTCTTTCCTTTCCAAGTGCTCCTTTTTTTAAAGAATGTGGATCATAAAATAATTATTTAATAGATCTGTTGACAGAAAGTGTTCACATTAGCAAATGCATTTTATTTTATAAAAGCAATGCTGCAACACAGCTGGAAACCAGATATCAAATGAAATAAGCAATTACGCAAACCAAAGCATAAAAATATCATTCAATAGTCATGTGGCATTTCGTAAGTCAGTAGCTCTCAACTCTTGTAGAAAGACACTTGTCATAATCAGGTGTGCAGATGTACGAATATTTCCCATCAATTCATAAGCATTTCAGTAATTAGCACAAAGTATGAGTAACCATATGTTTTCAAGTAACGAGCGTGTCGCATTAGCAATGCCCTCTACAAAGGAATGTCAACAGCGAGGTTAATGGCCTCCCTTTTTTTTTTTTCACCTCTGCCTCTGAAATGCACACCCTAATGGCTTTTTCTCAAGGCGGCTGGCACACCTGGCTGCTCACAACGCATTACGTGCAGGTGGTCACTTAACTTTCTTACGGAAATATTTACGACAGCAGTTTCCGCTACAGTGACAGTCTCATATACAAAATATTTCACAGGTCAAGAATTTGCGTTACAAATCTGTAGAAACAAAATGCTATTGATATGATGCTATTGATATGACAGTGTCCAAAAAATTTTCGCCTGCATTGTGATACATTCACGCATTTACACACATTTCATAACTCTTAAAGTACGATTCTTGGTTTCCAACATCCTTTTTCACAAGTCAAGAGTCCCTAACTTCTATTCATTATTCATATACATATAAACACGTAATCACATTCCTCATATATGGTAGCATCATCTTATTGACATAAACATACCTCAACAGCATAATACACATCGTCGTCATAAAAATAACATCATAACACCTCAGTCAAATCTCAAAAAAGTCGTAGCTTTCTGCAATAATTTCAAACCATAAATAATATTCTCTGCTCATTTCAATAGTGTCATCTGCCTCAAACATACTTTAAAATCATGCTCCCTTACCAAATACATCATTCAAAGCTCTCATAGTATCACAATGGTACCAAAAAATATGAACAGTTCACACAGTACAGACAAAATACAATTTCGTAAGTGTGAAGTAATCCAACTCTGTAATTGCGTAAACATGTGTCACTGACGTAGTAAAAAGTTTGTCTCACTCAGTTACATGATTAGATAGCTATGTAATTTATGTGTTAGAGGAATATGGTACCGATGTGTAAAGTTGTATAAGCAAATACCATATTAGCTAGGGCTCCTTGTGCTTGTCAAACACATGGTACACAAAGTAGGCGTGTACCCCCCTGAGGATTATTGTAATTATACCCTCAGGTGTTACAGATTACAGCAATGGAATGAAATGTATCACGAAAAACTTTCTTTGTAATTCAAAAATCTTTAAAAATAAATGTTTTAAGTACAAAATTAATCACTCAAATACGTGTCCTGTAGCGCTAAATGTGCGTCTTGCTGTAAGATAATCTCTGGGAAGTGTCGTAGTTATTGTCCTCCGAAAGCTAAGTTCTGCAGAAGTCAATGTACTTACCTCATGATACACAAAA
This sequence comes from Schistocerca cancellata, assembly GCF_023864275.1. Classification (NCBI taxonomy): domain Eukaryota; kingdom Metazoa; phylum Arthropoda; class Insecta; order Orthoptera; family Acrididae; genus Schistocerca; species Schistocerca cancellata. The sequence continues at coordinate 430,152,802 of NC_064626.1, forward strand.
GTGAAATGCTTTGCGTATAGATAACTTAGTTATTACGCTTATTGCCGTGATGAGGAAAGTACTGTGCTGTAACATATTGTTGTCCTACGGAAAAGGCTGTCTCCTTGTAGCAATAGCACAAAAGTTACTACTAAAACATGTTTTACTTTACAGAAGAATTCAGAAAAACTGTGCAGATATCAAACAGATACACCGCAAAAGCAACATTGTAAATTGTCGCTCATTAGTAGCATCGTGATAAAATCGTGTAGCTGTCACATAAACTAACCACTGTCTCATCTGGTATCTCACTGAAAGTACCTTAAATCCAGAATCCACTCTCAAGCAAACCAAAATGTTGCATGAAAATTTCATTAGCAGTGCCGGTATATGTTCGAAGTATGTGAGCCTTATAGTCGTTACATAATCGTGCAACTAACAAGCAAGAATGCACACACACAATAACACTGTGTCGCCTGTTCACAATAACAATGCATTCGTAATTTCTGTTTAAATAAGTTCTCTTGGTTCTTGACTGGATATTTAACTTCAAACATTGTTGCATGTTAACAGTTTCTCAGTGTGACAAATTGTACAAGTAGTGTGAAGTGAAAACTGCAAAGACTAAGTTAAAAAGCAGATTATCTGTCAATAAATGGTTTTACATGAGAAATGTGGTGTAAACCTTTACTCTTCCTAGTACGCAGAGTTTCAACTTTAACGGAATTATCATGTTGTATACGTCGGTAAACAATTCTGGAATTTTTCTCAAGGTTAGCGTCTATGTTATTTTTCTCTAAGCCAGCCGGCGCACGCGGGTGCCTGCGGTGCGAGTCATTGTCTGCTACCTCTTTGTTGGCGCGCGCCGTTATTGGGATTAGGAGGCCTAACTTCCACAAATTCGCCTTGCCGAGAGGGCCCAGCTCTGTTTAAAGCTCGCCAGTTCTGATGGAATTCAGGTCTGTCGTTTTGTCGGTAGTTTACACAGTTTCTTTCGTGTCGGTCATGTGCTGGAGAATTTCTCCCTGAATCGTAACTGCGCGCTGAACTGTTGCGTCTGAAATTATTCTGTCTCCCTTGATAATAGTTATTTTGGTTCCCATATTGTCTGTTTCTCTGATTGTCTCTGTGATAGTCATTACTGCAGAGAGGTGATCTTTCCCTGTAATTATGACTATTCTGCCAACGGTTGTCATACGGGTGGTGTCTATTTTGGTCACGATTTGTGTGGTGAGAATAGCCTTGTCGCGTCCAGTTATCGTTTCTGTCGTCACGGAATTGTGACGGATGTGACCTGTAGTGATTGTTTTCCTGTCGCATCCCGCGACTGTCTGTGTCAATTTCTAATTCTTGTAACAGTCCCTGAAAAGCTTCAATGTCGTCTTTGCAACGTCCTGCTAAAATAATATGTCGTAAATGTTCAGGCAGTTTGATTAAGCAAATGCAGATGAGTTCTGAGGGGCTGTATGGGTTTGACAGGTATTGATTCTTGTGCAACATGTCTTCAAAATATTTCACAAGACTGGAAAATTCAGATTGTTCGAAATGTTTCATCATTACGATGCTATGTTTTACTCGGTCTTGTGTAGCTTGAGACCAATATGCTGAGAGGAAGGCATGATAAAAATCTCCTTCACTGTGACAATCGTGAATGACCGATCGCATTCTTACACCTAGTTCATTCTCTAAGTAGCCACACATAAATTCTAACCTGTGCTCCAATGACCAGTTGGGAGGGAAACAATGAGAGAATTGATGGAGCCACGCTTGTGGATGAATGTCGTTGGCAGAGTTCTTAAACGTTTTGAATTTACGTGTAGTAATGAACAGCTTATAGTCAAAATCATCGTGTCGGCGAGTAGCATATCGGTCATTGTTATGTCGTGTCGGCGGTTCCATCTCAAAATTCGGTGTACCTTGCCAATTTCTTTCATAATTACCGAAATGCTCTGTGTTATTATTTTGTGGCTTTTGCGTATTTCTATGTCCCTCTTCCCGTGTTGGAGCGCGAGTGTCCTCTGAATTACGTAATTCTTGTATTACCTGTGTCAGCTGATCTTGTACTTCCCGGATTTCTCTTTGGTGTTGCGTATTAATTTGATTCTGGTTTTGTTTGAATTTCCTAATTTGTTCGCACTCTTCTGTGTCATTAAAGACTACTGGTTTTGTGTCATTCAGATTATCATCTACCTTCGTAGATAAATTATTTAGCTGATCCGAAAGTTCAACTACTTTCTCTGATAATGAACTAATATCCCCCATGTGTCTTTCTACTGTGTCCTTTAAGTTTTCCTGAGTTTTTGCAAGTTGCGTAACCGAATCGGTAGATGCAACTGAGTCCATTTTAGCTTGCAAGGTCTCATGATTTTCATGAACAGTAGTCTGCAGTTCTTTTATGGCTGCTTCGTGATTCTGTAATGCATTTTCATGCCGCGAAAAAATAGGTTGAAAATGCTCACAAATTTGTGTTTTTACGTCATTACAGACCTTTTGACATTTCGATTCGATGTTATGTAACTCAGTAGTTAAATCTTCACGTGTTTGTTCAAGTGTGGTGTCTAACTTTTGAAGATTTTGTTCCATTGTGTCTAACTTCTGAAGATTTTGTTCCATTGTGTCTAACTTCTGAAGCTTTTGCTGTGTTTTTCTCTGATTTTGTTCCATTGTGTCTAACTTTTGCAGCTTTTGCTGTGTTTGTCTCTGATTTTGTTCCATTGTGTCTAACTTTTGAAGATTTTGTCCCATTGTGTCTAACTGTTGCTGTGTTTGTCTCTGATTTTGTTCCATTTGTTGCATTAGTTGTAATAACAATGCATTAGTGTCTGGAATCTGTTCCTCTACTCTTTTCGGCAGTGCATTTGCACCGGCAACATTCACATTTTGACAAGCTGAAAATGTGTCTTGACTTATTTGAGAAAACGGTGAGGACGCAAAACCTGAATTTACAGTATTTGCAAAATTGTGTCCTATCATTTCGGATTCCTGAGGCGAGCTGTTGCCGACCGATCGATCGATAATGCTTCCCTGTTCACTACCTGTTTCACTGCCTACGCCATTGTTTGACGCCCGCTCCATTTCCCTATGCACAGTTACCAAATTACTACTTTGAATATTAGTTAATTCATTACATGGTGGGGCCAACACACTGCTTTCGTCTTCACTGTCATTTCTCAGTTTACTTTGGAGCCGAGTGTTACGTTTTTCACACGCCATTATTGTCACAATATTTCAAACGATAACACAGAAAAGCACAATTTGAATAGCAAAAATAAGAGAACACATTAACATAGCACTGAAAATAATATGTAGTTAATTACAAGCGCAGCTGCGAAATACTTGGTGCAAATCTACATGCATGCCACAACTGTTTTACAGTACAACAATGAAAGACTGCAACTACAAAGGAGATTCTCTCTACAATTACGCGCTAGCAATAAACAAAAGCTACACTAAATACACAAACTACAAGAAAAAATCAGAAGATTCCAGTGAGGTATCCTAGGCTACGGGTCGACATATGAAACGTCCCCTTAGAACAATTTATACACGACTGTGCTGATAAACCTCTTACGCTATTTGCTTTTCAAACAGCTGAGCAAAACTGAACATACTCAAACATTCACTAAAGTGACACACAATATTTTTAGCGCAACGCAATCTGACTATCAAAGATCCCTGCAAAAGAATGGCCCTGAGTAACATTAAACTACACCTTTCAAAAATCACTTACCTCACAAAATCTTCATTACTCGAACTACTGCAATACAGCGAGCGCCACTACTGCCAGCTAAATAAAAGATTCAGACTACTGAAGGCACTAACTACTGATAGGGATAGTTAGCAAATGAAAGATTTTAATAAAGAACAAACAATGTATTTACCTTAATATTCATAATTGACATCCAGTATTACAAATTATCAAAACTCCGCCATCTCTCTCCCCACATCCACCACTGCTGGCGGCTCACCTCCAACTGCGCAACGCTACGCGCTGTTCACATCCAGCTGCCGCTGCCTAACACTACAATGGCAGACAACAATGCAAACTAGCCACAGACTACACACAGCACAGCCAGTGATTTTCATACAGAGCGCTACGTAACGTTGCCAATAAGAAAACATAAACAGCAAACTTACATAAAGAAAACATAAACAGCCTACTTACAAAATCATTAAATATTTTAAATGCATTGGCTGCAGTTCATGGGGAGAGGATCAAACCCTTCTGCTCGAGTTTCACAGATCCTTCGTGCTATTCCAGCACAAAGTAAGTAAGACCAGTATTTGCTAAAATGCTGCTTCTGCTGATGAGTCCCGCTGAGAACTGACGCCAGGTTGCAAATCGACGTCCTATATAGGCCACCGTTCAGTACACGGCGCATCAGCAGAAGCAGCATTTTCCTGAAGATGGCGACCAGTTGGATCGCCGAAATATCGAGTCAAGTTGATTTTAGGATCCGGCAGCAAACCCGAAGAGACTTTCATGACTTATTACGCCGGGAAAGCCTACGTAATCACATTTACTGAAGCATGTATAAGATACCACCAGAGCTCCACATCCAAGGACACCAGCCAGGCCAACGCAGGAGTAGTCGTATTGATAATATCTCTGAAAGGATCTGTGTACCTCCTTACAGTGCATTCTTAGGCAATGTGTTCCGGAGTTTGGGCATCGGCTTCACATTAAGAGACTACAGGCTAGAGACGATAATGACTTGTACTTTCGATGCCCTTCCTCGGTAGCACCAGTCTCGATCACCGCAAAGCTGAAAATCTGGTTGTAGATGGGACGGTATTTGTTCATTCGCGTACCTGACGCTGTACTCCGGAAGCTATTAATGCGCCCAATATATTCATGCGAAGTCCAGTTGTTAATTACGGTGACCAGATTTTACACTACTAGCGCTTGTTTACAGAACAGCATATGCAATCGTAGTGGCGAAGTTTTCAATGGTGGCACAAACTAGACAGTTTTATTTAAAAAAAAAAAACTGCACAGTTCATATCTAACACTGTCGTTTTTCAACTCATCAAACGTACATGGCTCAGCCACATTAATGTTACCGTCAGCTACGTTCGACGTTAACTTACCGACTGCAGGTGGTAGCACTAGAAGTGGAGGGTATACAGGGTGTTACAAAAAGGTACGGCCAAACTTTCAGGAAACATTCCTCACACACAAATAAAGAAAAGATGTTATGTGGACATGTGTCCGGAAACGCTTAATTTCCATGTTGGAGCTCATTTTAGTTTCGTCCACCTACGCTCAATGGAGCACGTTATCATGATTTCATACGGGATACTCTACCTGTGCTGCTAGAACATGTGCCTTTATAAGAACAACACAACATGTGGTTCATGCACGATGGAGCTCCCGCACATTTCAGTCGAAGTGTTCGTACGCTTCTCAACAACACATTCGGTGACCGATGGGTTGGTAGAGGCGGAACAATTCCATGGCCTACACGCTCTCCTGACCTCAACCCTCTAGACTTTCATTTATGGGGGCATTTGAAAGCTCTTGTCTACGCGACCCCGGTACCAAATGTAGAGACTCTTCGTGCTCGTATTGTGGACGGCTGTGATACAATACGCCATTCTCCAGGGCTGCATCAGCGCATCAGGGATTCCATGCGATGGAGAGTGGATGCATGTATCCTCGCTAACGGAGGACATTTTGAACATTTCCTATAACAAAGTGTTTGAAGTCACGCTGGTACGTTCTGTTGCTGTGTGTTTCCATTCCATGATTAATGTGATTTGAAGATAAGTAATAAAATGAGCTCTAACATGGAAAGTAAGCGTTTTCGGACACATGCCCACATAAGGTATTTTCTTTCTTTGTGTGTGAGGAATGTTTCCTGAAAGTTTGGCCGTACCTTTTTGTAACACCCTGTATAAAGCGTGTCGGGGAGGCACGGACAACAATGGAGTCATTCTCACAGCGAGGAAACGGAACGATTTATCTGACGTCCAAATGGGCACTATTGTTGGCTTTCGGGCCAAGGATGGATGCATATTCGAAACGGGTAGGTTCGTAAACAGTTAGAGTATACCGAGACGACAAAACGACGTCATCCAAAACCGGCGCCGAAGCAGCTATGCTGTGCCACGGGCCATAGATAACAGGGGTGAACGATGTTGCGGAGATGTGTACGGGCGAATACATACGTAACTGTTGACCAACTGAGCAACCAGATGAACCGAGGAGCTACCAACAACGTGTCCTCAACGGCCGTTCAGTGAAGGTTCTGCTTATAGCCCTCTGCCGCTGGTGCCTGGTCCATGCACCCATGGAGACTGCTGTTCATCGTCGACGAAGGCTGGAATTTGCACGCCAATACACTGCTGCTATGGTCGCAGCTTCGAATCCTGCCTCGGGCATGGATGTGTGTGATGTCCTTAGGTTATTTAGGTTTAAGTAGTTCTAAGTATAGGGGACTGATGACCTCACCGAGCGAGGTGGCGCAGTGGTTAGCACACTGGATTCGCATTCGGGAGGACGACGGTTCAATCCCCCGTCCGGCCATCCTGATTTAGGTTTTCTGTGATTTCCCTAAATCGCTCCAGGCAAATGCCGGGATGGTTCCTTTGAAAGGGCACGGCCGACTTCCTTCCCAATCCTTCCCTAATCCGATGAGACCGATGACCTCGCAGTTTGGTTCAAATGGTTCAAATGGCTCTGAGCACTATGGGACTTAACCTGTGAGGTCATCAGTCCCCTAGAACTTAGAACTACTTAAACCTAACTAACCTAAGGACATCACACACATCCATGTCCGAGGCAGGATTCGAACCTGCGACCGTAGCAGTCGCGCGGTTCCGGACTGAAGCGCCACCGCGGCCAGTTCGCAGTTTGGTCTCTTCCCCCAAACAACCCCAACTCAACCCCAACTGATGACCTCAGAAGTTAAGTCCCATAGTGCTTAGAGCCATTTGAACCATTTTGCACGCCAATACCGCAACTGGACGTCCACTGTGTGGTGACATGTGACCTTTTCAGATGACTCACGTTTTATGCTTCATCGGACAGATGGCCGTTGGCCTGTACGGCGTATAACATCCGATAGCAAACACAGGAGGAAGCGTTATGGTCTTGGGGAATGTTTTCGTGCTAACTTCAGTTAATTGTAGCTTTCAGTTAACAGTATCCTGATGAAAATTGATTACACAAATGGTATCGGAATACTTGAAATAACAAAAACCTGAATAATAAATTCGACAGAAATTTGGTCTAAACAAAAACTTCAGATTTCCAAATAACACACATTAACAAGTAAATGTATTGGAAATACAATGAAAATCTGAGAAAAAATCGGTTAATTTTGGGAATAGACAAACATAACAAATGGAAAGAGTCCTCCTGCTTTGTCTCAAGCTGATGCATATTCCCCACTTACACAAAGTAGCGTGGCATTTTGCAGGCTTGTCTTAATTTGGTAGAGGCTGGTTCAGGCGCCCCATTTCAAATCAAATTCTTGTAGAGCAACCACTGCGTCTGTTATGTTTGTGCAATGGTGTTGTGTCCCATTTTGGTCACCAGTGTTCTTTAACCTGGGAGCTGTGTTCGGCGACCTCAGTCCGCAAGAGGCTGCAAGATTTAAGACGGTTTAGCGGAAGATTATTTAGGATCGCGTGGACTAGAAGTTTTTGTGGATGAATTTTATCCACAGTGGATGCTGCTGAACTCAATGACTGTTCCTTTATAGGGTGCAGAAAAATTTACGCTACCAGCCACAAAAATGAGTATTTGTCACACGACCGGTTTCGGGCTTGTGCCATCCTCAGGTGTTTATACATTCATGTACATGTTTATATTGCTGGAGATCAATGAAGATGAAGCATCATTATTATGATAACACGTGTGTAACTAAGTGGAAAAACTGTCACCACAGCGTAATTATAATAATGATGCTTCATCTTCATTGATCTCCAGCAATATGAAAATGTACATAAATGTATAAACACCTGAGGATGGCACAAGCCCGAAACCTGTCGTGTGAGAAATAATGTTTTATTGTGACTGGTAGCGGAAATTTTTCTACTTCCTGTGGATGATTTGGATGTTATAGCTTCTCCGTGCCCTTAGTGTGGCATCCATCCGTCTTAGTTCTGGTGGTGGAATATGATTGATTACAATACAATCAGGGAAAGGGTGATTGTTTCATTGCACCCATGATGATTTTCATGTAGTCGTTTAAGATGGAAATTTTACTGGTGTGGGCACTCCTTTGCCATACAAGGGAACAATATTGAGCCTCTCGATATACCATGGTCAAAGTCAGGGTGGACATGCGTCAACTTCCCATGAGGACCCAGAAAGCTGCCTCATGATGTTATTACGAGTCTTTACTTCCTGGCTCATATTTTCTAAGGGCTTCTTGTAGGTAAGTGAACGTTCCAGGTGTTTAGAGTAGAAATTATGCAACACGTTTCAGGAAAAATCAGATGTTTAGCTGTTGGTTAGGTATTCGTTTATTTCACTGGATGCTTCTGGCTGCTGTGGATTTGTGTAGAGTGTTCATTTTTTATAATATCGATTCCGTGTTTCTAATTCTCTGGACAGAATAGCTTCTCCTTCCTCTAGATTTTTTGATGGCTATTCGTTAGTTCACATAACAAAATTTCTTGCTGGTTGTATTTGCCAGGTCACTGGTGTAAAAAGTGAAGAGCAATACTGGGTCCAGCACAGATCCTCGTGGAAGATCAAAAATGGCTCTGAGCACTATGGGACTTAACTTCTGAGGTCATCAGTCCCCGTGGAAGAGCAAATGAAAACTTTAAAAAATCGGTTAGTTAACATGTTTTCACAACTCAGTTTCTTACTTTGCACGTACCGGTTCAGTTTGAGCAATCCCTCCAGCGTCATGGTGGCATACATTGCCATCAGGTCGACAAAAACTACCGATGCTTTTAGTTTCTTTTGGAAACCATGTAAAGTCAGTACCCGTTCACAACAGCTCCGCGTTCTCCTGAAGCCAAACAGAAACGTAAGAGTTACGTTCTAATTTGCAGTTGGACGTTCACGTACTTTGAAGCTGACACCTAGCAGTGCGATCGGGCGATGACTGGAAGCGTCTTCCGGAGGCTTCCCGAGCATCAGGATTTCCAACGTGTGTGCGATTTTAAATCGAGGTCGAATTTTCCCGATTTATAGTGGATCTGTATAAAATTCTATCAGTCACGTTCTTCCCTGCTTATCTAGATGTTTTATAAATTCTTGGAATATGTCATCAATTCGTGTTGCCATTTTAGTTTTTAGAGTCTTTATGGCTTCGTTTATCTCCTGTGCACTAAAGGGATGTGACAGGGTAGTGTTGTGCTGTAAGTCGTTATCGGTTTGGTTTAGCTCTTAGTCTGTCTGTATTTCGATACTATGGTCCAAGGGGAATTTTCCAGTACACATTTTAAAGAATGTTGTCATTTATGATGGTGTTATCCTTAGTTCTGGATTTCAGTTGTACGCTGATGTTCCCAGTTTTCATTGGAGTGTCAAAGCTTTTTTCCTCAAATTACAGTTCAATTAGGACGTCAGACTTTTCCATTTCTGTTTATCGGCTTTCGTTCAGTTCTTCTAATATCTGTTTACCGTTTCGGTGTTTCTGGTCTCTTTGTATTCTTTGTTGTGGGTTTGGGTCGGTTTATTCCGGGCTGGAACACAATACTTTTTTTCTCTCCTTGGGATATTCCGTTTAGGTGCACCTAAAATAATTCACATAGTTAATTCGTAATTTTCTGCCTTTGGAGATATCCAGGAGCGATTACTCTTCGCTTTCTGTGTACATTGCTTCCAGTTATCTCTCTGAAAATTCCATCTGGGTTCATTGATGGATTTTGTCACTGGTATTTCAACACCAATGTTGATTTTTGTGGAGCAGTCATGGTTTCTTGGAAAATGTTTTGGTATTTTCCTTGGGTGACACAGTGATAGTTCGTTCTCATCGGTGAAGAGCATGAATACGTCAAAGTTGGTATCGACGTGCCATTTGTTTGATCGTAACGTTTTAAATTCCTTGGCATAGTAACTTAGACACCTTGTCCGTCGATCCATTTGGACATTTTTCTCCCTTTTCCGTCTGCATTTATGCATGACCAGGTTGTGTTTCGGCTTTTAAAATCTCCCAAAACTATGCACGGCCTAATCGTGCGTTGGACACTTTACGTTATATAGTTTGTAGACTGACTTAATTGTCAGACCTTTCAGTTTATCATAATTATTTCTATATCGTTAATTTTCTGGCAGGGTACCTCAGTATAATCTGAAATGCAGATTTTTACTTATATTGTGGATCCATGAATAAGCGGGAGGAGCATTGATGTCATTCTACAGCCTGTAATCTTGCATCCAGCCGCCACTTGTCGTCACTCAAATATTCACATATAGACATCTGCGCAATATTTTTTTGTCTATGCAGTCTGAGAAGAGCTGCTATCTATTTTTTTTAAGTAGTTGACCGTGATACATCTGAGACCTAGTTAGTTAGCCGTTTGTGTAATTTTGTTGTCCGAGGATTGTCTTGGGGTTTTCTGCAGGTCGTGGGTTAAAAACATTCGAAATGGTGCATCTTGAAGAAATTACGATGGCCACCGAGAGTTCAGGAGCACAGCTTTTGCCCGGTCGCTGTGACCGAGCGGTTCTAGGCGCTTCGGTCCGGAACCACGCTGCTGCTACGGTCGCAGGTTCGAATCCTGCCTCGGGCATGGATATGTGTGATGTCGTTAGGTTAGTTAGGTTTAAGTAGTTCTAAATCTAGGGGACTGATGACCTCAGATATTAAGTCTCATAGTGCTTAGAGCCATTTGAACCATTATTTTTTTGAAGCACAGTTTTTCATCAATAAACAGCGAGTACCAAGGTCTTGTGGAATCCATGCGAAGGGCTAGCTGCATTTTAGAGATATGTGTGTGGATCACACCGAAGTTTCAGGACAGGATTTGAACAGTCTCCTCCTTGGCTATTTGAAAGGCTCAAAACTATTTTAGATTGAAACTTTAAGGATGAATTACTCTAGATATAACTTTTTAGTTCTTAATTTGTAATGTCTTAAGTAGATGCACTTTTTTAATGCAATATAGACTAACGGACAGAAACAAGGGGACTTCCCTTGCCTATTCAGCCTCTTTCTCCGACCTCCACAGGAACTGGCTCTGTTTAGTGCAGAACTGCATGCGATTTTGAATGCCCTTGACTAGATGTGTCATCAAAGCAAAATATTTCTTCTCGTCTGATCAGATTGCCTTAGTGTTCTGTGAACACTGCCGCCAAAGCGCCCAGTGGAAAAAATGATCCGAACAGCGTACGGCACCTCTTTCTTCAACAGGAGGCAAAGCAGGTTTAATTTAGCTGGGTAATAAGACAAGGAAGAATCTGGGGAAAGCAACCAAGGTAGAGCGTAAGCACAACAAATCATTACTTTGCGGGCTGTCACACCGCTTTTGTGTCATAGAGTCATTCAAGTGTTGGGGGAGGGAGTGCCTGGCATGGGGGACAATATACTCCGGGTGGACAATATACTGCTGTCTGTGACGCCAGCTGCCAATCCCACATCGTTCCACACAGGCACCATTGCACTTTTCTTACGAGCTGCAAAGTCTACAACAGCTGCACTCTACGACGTACCACATGCAGGAAAGCCAATCACACGCTCTCCTTCGAATCCCGTACGTTGCTTATATGCCAGACTTTAATATTAACAAGATGTCGCTATTTTTCAAGCAATGTTTACGTCTGGCTGATGACGGTACACAGCGTTACATGCTCCTATACAACCACGGAACACGGCCGTTCAGAGTTTGTGGCTCAGCTACTACGCCATGTAAATGTAATCATTTGCGTGTCGCACACTGCTTTCGATGTAGTGTTGGTTTTAGACGATTTGCCTATATTACAGAGTTCTAGTTACGGCTAACAGTAGAGTTTCTAATTGGACACAGTAAATAGTTCACAAACTGCATTTGGACGCTGTGAAAGGTAATGAGTTGTCTTAGCGCACTTAAATGCACTATCGCCTCATCCCTCCCGTCTCCATACCATAGGATGTGGGCGCCCGTAGCAGTTAGAGTGCCAGTGCAACTTTCTTTACACTTATCACCATTACCGGTGTCGTCGCCTCCGCTACCAGGAGTGGTACCGGATGAAAAAACAAAACAAAAAAGAAAAGAAACACGGAGCTATAACCAGTTCCACCGGACGCGCACACAGCGGAACATCGCGCCCGACAAAACAATGGTACGGCGGTTATCAAGGTGTAAAGCAAGTGGTGACTCACAGCAACGCTGCTGTTAGTGGAACACAATGCAGCGTGACGAGGCCACAGAGACCGATGCCGATGGACGCAGCGTGGCAGTCACGGGCTGTCGTTTTCCTTGGAGATGGTTCAAATGGCTCTGAGCACTATGGGACTCAACTGCTGAGGTCATTAGTCCCCTAGAACTTAGAACTAGTTAAACCTAACTAACCTAAGGACATCACAAACATCCATGCCCGAGGCAGGATTCGAACCTGCGACCGTAGCGGTCTTGCGGTTCCAGACTGCAGCGCCTTTAACCGCACGGCCACTGCGGCCGGCTTTCCTTGGAGAAATCCACTCTATTTTACCAGAAATTATAATGATACAATAGGCGGCACACAAGTAAATAAGTAGAGCTCTTCTTTTTCAGTATATAATAACCTACGTTTATAGCA